>NC_053391.1:358823626-359123626 GCF_905171765.1 Bufo bufo | reverse complement strand
TGGTTTCTCAATCATGTCAGGGACCTGGCTGTTGCTGACTGTCAGGCCCCTGCTATGGTATATCTGCCAACATTTGAGATAACTCTGATGCCGGTGGTTTAGCCCCTTAGATGCGGCAGTCAATGTTGACCACTGCATCTAAGCAGTATTTAGAAGGGCTCCCTTTGTCACCCCATCAGCTCCTTGGAGTGCCGATGGTTGCTATAGTAGCTGAAGACTTTACAAAGGCCAATAAAGTAGTAGAGAATAAATATACTTTTAATCCATGTTGTGTCCAATAACTGAGCGTCACTATTAGGCTTAGTTCGTATTTCACTTATTTGGTCAGTCATTCTCATCAGTTATTGTCAGCCCAAAGCAGGTGCCGGTCAAAACCACAGAACAGGTGCAGATCTATTCATGATACCTAATCTGAGAGTACGCTTGGCTTTTGAATTTGGCTCACAATAAGTGCTAAAAATAACTGACCAATAACAGAAGTGTGAACGCCTTACAGGTCAATATTGGCCTCAAGTCTAATTTATCGGCGTGAGCAAAACTGTGCAGTGGCAAAAGATTCAAGTAGTGGCCTTATGACAGTGGGGAGTGTTTCAGCAGTAAGACTGTGTTCACATCACTGTTTATTTGTCCGTTCCTCTGATCTGTCAGAAGAACATCCCAAAAAATGCAGATCCTGTCTTTAACATCCACCTTCAAACCATCAGTATTAGCATTTGATCAGTATTTGTAAGGCAAAAACATATATATATAGTGACACCAATGCTGGATTGGTAGTGGAAGGGAGGAATATTTCCCCAAGATTCCTCTCCTATGTGAAGTAGCAGGTGGAAGACTCTCACCTGTGAGGGAATGAATGAAGCAGCACAGAGGGTGGGGATATAACAGACCCAGGAGGTCAGTCAATCTCTGCCGTGGGACACAGAAAATCTGTCTGTGTGAGTGTGCAAACCGTGAGTACTAGGTTGCTGAAGCCTTGTTTTGTGAGCTGGCTGGGAGAAGCCCTCCAGCGGATAGATAGGAACCTTTGATGTTTAGTAAGTGCCGGACAGGCAAGACTTTTCTTTTGTTGTTTTATTTTATTTATGCAACCTGCTCAATAAACCTGGCTCCAGGCCAGCTGAAAACTTATACCTTGGTGGCTGGTCGGAATTGTGTGAAACAGACAAGTGTCCTTTGACCCCAGCAAAGGCGATCCCGAGCTTATCCCCCCCACAATATATATATATATATATATATATATATATATATATATATATATATACAAATGCAATGAATGGCAGCACCAACCTTTTGATTTGAAAATTGGGTGCAAGCTCCAAAAGGAAAAGCGTCCCAGGATAATAAAAAAAAAAAAATAGAGCAGCACTCCGGTATGGTGAAAAAAGAAAACTGTTTATTCACCCAGTAGTAATGCCACTACTGGGTGAATAAACAGTTTTCTTTTTTCACACCGGAGTGCTGCTCTATTATATATATATATATATATATATATCAAACAAAAAACAGTAGCAGCACACCACTATATGCGCTAAGACTAAGTGAACAGGTGAATGTGTGAACAGGGTCAAATACATGACGCCATATAGTTACTGCAAAGCAGTGGAGAAGCTCTTAGCGCATATTATTGATCAAAAATATGTCGGGCCCACCTACCAGACGGCAAGGTCGCTTCTCATCAGGTGGGACCTACTCTAACACGGAATGTCCAGCTCCATTGTTTCTCTGATTACAAGCACCAAGGGGTGGGGGATGGGCGAGGAGTGCTAAGTTCCACAGAGGATGCCTAGTCCTCTATACTATACATATATAAAAAAACGGAACAGCACCTCCTGAGACAAATCGCAGGTGCAAGCTACCCGGCAATAATACAGCAAACAAAAAACAGTAGCAGCACACCACTATATGCGCTAAGACTAAGTGAACAGGTGAATGTGTGAACAGGGTCAAATACATGATGCCATATAGTTACTGCAGTAACTATATGGCGTCATGTATTTGACCCTGTCCTTTATGAATATTCGCTATATTGCTATATATTCTTTTTTTTATAGTCAAATTTTTTTTGTCTCTTCTGAAGTACAGATTTGGAAAAAATTTACACTATTAAAAAAAAAATACTATAGAACTATATTAGCTAAATTGCAGTCTATATGTGTATTTCACAAATATTCGCTATATTGCTATAACTTCGTGTTTTAGAATATGACAAATATGACGAATATTCAAAAAAACTAATATATAGCAATATAGCGAATATTCGTTATTTAGAATATTCTTCTTTTTTTTCCAATCTGTACGGTCGTTCGCATACTCCTCCCTGACAAGCATCCCCGTCACCATCGGAACGTCTGTGGGTTCGAATATACCATCGGATCTGAGTTTTCACAATCTCAGGGAAAACTCAGATCCGATGGTATTTTCTAATCCACAGGCGCTCCCATGGTGACGGGGACGCTTGTCGGGGAGGAGTATGCGAACGACCATACAGATTAGAAAAAAAAAGACGAATATTCTAAATAACGAATATATTCGCTATATTGCTATATATTTGTTTTTTAGAATATTCGTCATTTTATTTTCCATATGAAAACATGATTCCTTCCTGTTTAAGTTGCTTGTGGGCCAATGACTCATTGACCCACAAGAAAGAAGCAGGGAGGAATCATGTTTTCAGATGTAAAAAAATGACGAATATTCCTTATAGCGAATATATAGCACCATATTCGTAATATTCGCAAATTTGCTAAGTTGCGATATTCGCAATTAATATTCGCTATTTGAATATTCGCGCTCAACACTACTGGCTATGAGATTTAGGCGCCACATATTCTGTCCCCTCACCAGTCAGATTTATCAGTATCCCCTCCAGGATATGAAGGAGTGGAATGACATTATTCATCCCATAGTCCTGTGACTGACAAAAAAGGGGTCATGTGTTTCATCTGCTCATACAGTTGGTCCAATATGTGGAGCGTGCAGTTCCAATGTGTGGAAATGTGGACTATGAGGCAATGTAGGGGAACACCATTCTGCCTTAGCAGCTCAAGGAGGGCATGTTTTGCACAGTAAGAGTGTCTAAGGTGCATGCACAGTTTCCTTGACATTTTCAAGACATATTGCAGTTGGGTGGAAGACTTCAGGAACTGAGTGACAGCCAGACAGAAGACGTGCACCATGCAGGGCGCATGGGTCAGCCTTCCCTGATGCAGCACAGACAGAATGTTCTTCCTGTTTTGGGTGACCATGGTTCCTATCTCCAGTTGGGGAGGAGACAGCAGGATTCAATTTCTTGGTTGCTGACGTGGAGCAAGGCTGACCAGGTGCAGAACCATGTGACAAAGCCATGCTTTGCATACATAGGTGGTATACTGGAGGACCACTCTGAACTGTGCCTACAGTGGAGGGTGAGGACAAGGTGGTGGATGAGGAGGCAGAAGAGGACATTGACACATAAATCTGACAATTATAATGCAGAGATGACATTGCCTTCAGCTGGCCAAGTTTCTGGTATGCCTGGGCATAAACCACATTTACCCAGTGGGCTGTAAAGGACATATATTGTCTATGACCGTAGTTATAGCTGCATGTGTCAGTGCCAGCAACTGTACAGATGCCGAAAGGCTTAAGCCTCCTGTTGACAATGAGTCTGACGCACAGTAAGTGTATGTATAACAGAACAGATTCAGTATTATTGGTGTAGCAACTTAACTAGATAAACGCACCTATATATTAGACTGCCTGCTGAGACTAAATTTGATGCAAAATAAGTCTATGTATAACAGAACAGATTAACTATTAATGGTGCAGCATGTGTATTAGATAAACGCGCCTATACTGTTTAATAGACCACCTGTTGAGACAAAGTCTAATGCATAGTAAGTATAAATGGTGCAGCAGATGAACTAAATAAAAGTGTCTATATTTTAGACTGCCTGTTGATAATGAGTCTGATGCACAGTATGTCTATGTATAACAGAATAGGTTAATTATTAATGGTGCAGCAAGTGTACTAGATAAACTCGCCTATATATTAGACTGCCGGTTAATACTGAGTCTGATCCACAGTAAGTCTATATATAACAAAACAGATTAAGTATTAATGGCGCAGCAAGTGTACTAGATAAACATGCCTATACTGTATATTAGACCACCTGTTGAGACTAAATCTGATGTGTAATGTGTTTATATAATAAAACAAATTAAGTATAAATGGTGGAGCAGATGTACTAATTAAATGTGTCTATAAATTAGACTACCTGTTGAAAACTGGTCTGATGCACAGTAAGTCTATGTATAACAGAACAAATTAAATATTAATCGCACAGTATTTGTACTAAATAAACACACTTATATATTAGACCACCTGTTGACAATGAGTCTGATACACAGTAAGTCTATAAATAACAGAACAAATTAAAAATGAATTGAGAAGCAATTAAACAAGATGCAAAGGGCGATTACACTAAGCCTGCACTGTCCCTGCAGTCTCCCTTTGCTTTCCCTACAGTGTCTAAAAACGTTCCCTTTGACCTCCTTACATTGTCCCTGCACTGTCCATATCCTACAATTAAAATCTTTCTAAAACACTGTCCCTAGAACTTGTCATGCTCTCCCTATGCTCAATTCTCTGTGAAATTAGGCTTTTATAGGACTGTGACATCACAAGGGATGGCTATCTGGCTGGCTGCATGGCATTATGGGTCATATAATGTTCCTGGGCTCCTTACTTTCTCTTTGTAACATGTGTAACTGCCATTTTAGGAAAAAACTATTCATTATCACGAAGCATGAGGAGATCACTTGCCTGAAATTTGGACTGAAGTCAATGTATTTCACTTTGATTCGCTCAACACTTACTGTAACCTTGGGCTCCCAAATTAATCAATGCATATTAATTAATCTAGACAATAAGCCATTTTTTCTGGGTCATGTTCTTACATAGGATGCTTTATCCTTCTAAATTCAAAATCTTTTAGATATGGAGCTGTTGCATAGTAACATTTTAAATTGTAACACTGATCCTATCTGCTCGGTAGAAATTCCCCCCTCAGTTCCTCAAAAGTATTCATGCTTTCCACCTTTTTAACTGGTAGACATACATAAGTTCTCTCCATCCTTCTCAGTCCTCTTTTGGCCCACATGTGTTTTGCCTTTTACCCCATATAATAGTGTGTTTTTCAAACATATTTCAAACCTTCTGTAACATATAACCTGTTGGTAACAATTCTTTTATTTCCCATGAATATAATAACCCTGCCTCTATTATGTCTAATAAACAATACCTCTCAATATAATTTATATTTTCTTCTTAAAAAAACAAAAAGAAAACTATAGAATCCCACTGTCCACTCTAGATGTGATACAATTGTGTTGAGTAGAAATAATATTGAAATTTAGGCAGTGCCTTTCCCTCTTTTGAAATTGGTAAGTGAAACATATTTAGTTTGATTCCTGCCTGTCTCCTATTCCATATAAAATCCTTAATTAACCCTTTCAATGCTGAAAATGTTTTTTTTTTTTTTTGTTATAACCATATCGGGGAGTTCTGTAGCACAAACAGGAATCTCGGCAGCACCACAATATTTATCAATACTATTCTAGCTGCTAAGTGTAATAAACTTACCTGTTCGGGCTCCAGCGGTGCAATCCTCAGCCTTGGCACGGCTGCGCCAGGAGAGATGCGCTGCTGAGCTAGACCCCCTGGTGATGCGACTGCATCCTTAGTAACAGGATGCAATGCTCTGTTTCTCTCTGTAGCAGGCATGTGCTGAGGGAAATTAGCAGTGTGCTGATTAGCTCAGCTGCTCTATTACTGTGCACTAGTGTTTCTGACTAATGAAGCACTGAGTCAATGGACCTATCAGGTTCTGATCAAGGGACTTGATGTTCTATTTAAAATTCTTTCCTGGCCATACTCCATTATCAGTGATAGTCTTGTTTGGCTCACTAGCTAGGTTCCTTGTTCCCTGCACAAGGAACTGCATTTGTGTTTCCTGCATTTGTGTACTGATTCTTCTGATCTCGGCTTGTCTTCTGACAGTAGGGACTGTAGTCCAGCTATGGTTCTGCTAAGTTGAGCTTACATCCTGCAAGTAGGTAAGGAAAGCAGGCTGGGTTCTAGGTTAGGGATCACTGTCCTTGTCTGTCCCTACCTACAGACGTTACACTAAGGAGGCAAATAGTTTTTTCCATACCTTTATGTTGCCCCTGATTGTTTTTACAACCACTATATGATGTGTCTCCATATATTGATATACATCCATAATTATTGCTATTGGCAGATATTTAAGAGTCCACAACCTGAAGATGTCCAAAAGTCCTTCAAGCGGTCCAAGAAGGACAGAGGGCACCCTTGCCTTGCCTTCACAATTCAAACGCTATCGAAGCTCTTCCACTTCCACTTACTTTTGCATGAGTTCACCTGTATAGAAGTTAGACCCAGTCAATAACAGTTTATCCCTATGAATAATTTCCCAGACAGCTACAGAAGTGTATAAAGCCCACATTCAGGGCCTCATAGGCAAAATGTCAGTGTAAAAGTGACAGTTGCAATGCATTACAATACATTGAGGGACATTTATCAAGCTCTTTATGCCTCTATTGTGATGTAAAAAAAAGTTGCAGATTAAGGCGCATGCCATGTGTGAACCATAAATTGTGACTTTCTGAGCTTCTCTGCACTTTTCTGAAATGCTGAAAAAAGGGGGAAGGACTTAGCAGGAGGGGGCAGGGCTTTGCACTGTATTTACTATAACTTTTACCAAAAAGTGACAGAAGTTATAGCTGAAGTTTACGTCAGCCTACAGCTGGAGTAGACTTCCATTTCTGATGCACACCAGGGCATAGATCTCATGCCAGTGCAGGGATATCAAGGCTGGCGTATGGATACGCCAGTCTTGATAAATGTCCCTTATTATGTATTGTAATGCATTGTACAGTGATCAAATAATCTGTTGAGGTCCCCTAGTGGCACAGAAATAAAAAGTAATAAAAAATAAAGTGTTTTATGAAATAAAGTTTCAAGCAAAAAAAACTTTCCCAGCTCAAGGAAAAAAGAAATGAAAAAAAAGAGACCTATTTTGTATTGCCATGTATGTAACGACCTGCTCTACAAAATTATAATAAAATCTATCCCATCAAGTAAATGCCATAAAAAATAAATAGATAAAACAATGCCAGTTCAGCCATTTTTTTGTCACTTCGCCTCCTAAAAAAAACCATAATATGAAGCAATCAAAAAGTCATATATACCCCAAATGGTACCAATAAAAACATCCGTCAATTCATCTTGCAAAAAATGAGGCCTCACACAAGACCATCTCCAGAAAAAAATATGCCTCTCTGAAAATGACGATACAAAAACATGATTTTTTTTTATTGTGTAATAGTAAAGTAATAAAAAACTAACTATGTAAAGGTATCCCTGTAATTGTACTGATCAGCAGAATAAAGTTAACATGAAATTTTTGTCTACACGGTGAATGCAGTAAAAAACAAAAAAAAAATCTCATACAGCGATCAAAATAAACCCTCATACAGCTCCATTGAGAGAAAAATTTTAAATGTATAGTTGTCAGAAAATGTAAATGTACTGGAGCCCCAGAGATTGTTTGAAGTCAATATCATGCCAGTAAACCAATCCATCAAACTCTGCACTGCAAAATCAAAAAGGCTGTCTTTACCTTTTGAACCTTGCAGTGTACCCAAATAATTTACATCCACATTTATGGCATTTCCATACCCAGTAGAGCCTTCCTAACAATTTAATAAGTGATAATACAATGTGGGAGAGGGTACTATTGCGCTGCCACTCTTCTAAAACCTCGATGTCTGGAATTGCCCTAGGGATAATCCCGGGGGCCGCTGCTGGGTTCCGAACGTGAGCCCTGCCTGCACTACACACTACTGATGTGAGTAAGAAACGCCAATGATGTAGGATCCCGCGCTATGTCCCAGACACCTCCCTAAAATGTTAAAACTAGTAAGACCTATTAGTACAGATTGGTTGTAATACTAGCAACATACAGCGATCTCACCTGGAGTGTAGCGCTGCGAACTGCTTCCGATGTCTATCTCTTATCCGGCGATGTTCTTTCCTAAAAGGTATTCTGCCTCTGTCTTTAAACCTTGTAGTTGTAAAAGTCCTCTGTTCTTTCGCCTCCCCTCCTGAACACACGCCGCTCCGGCCGGTAGCTAGCGTGGGAGCAGGGAAGCTTGAAAAAAAACCGGGTCCCAGAACAAATCCTGTGTGACGTCGCACCTCTAGGTATGGGTACCTCAGGGAGGAAAAAAGACCATCCAACGCGTTTAAAAACACTCATGTTTCTTCATCAGGGATCAATTTAATAAGTGTGCTTTGAGTCTCAGATAGCACCTGCTGGATACAGCAGATTGTGCAGTGACATGTCAGATCTGTGGAAATATTGCAATTTTCATTTTGTATGGTGCCCTGCTCATTAGTAGAGTTGAGCGAACACCTGGATGTTCGGGTTCGAGAAGTTCGGCCGAACTTCCCGTAAATGTTCGGGTTCGGGATCCGAACCCGAACCGAACTTCGTCCCGAACCCGAACCCCATTGAAGTCAATGGGGACCCGAACTTTTGGGCACTAAAAAGGCTGTAAAACACCCCAGGAAAGAGCTAGAGGGCTGCAAAAGGCAGCAACATGTAGGTAAATCCCCTGCAAACAAATGTGGATAGGGAAATGAATTAAAATTAAAATTAAAAAAATAAAAATGAACCAATATCAATTGGACAGAGGTCCCATAGCAGAGAATCTGGCTTCACGTCAGCAGAGAATTGGTCTCTTCATGCCATAGCAAATAATCTGGCTTCATGTCAGCGCAGAATCAGTCTTCATGTCATAGCAGAGAATCAGGCTTCACGTCACCCACCACTGGAACAGGCCACTGTCACACATTTAGGCCCAGGCACCCAGGCAGAAGAGAGAGGTCCCGTAACAGAGAATTTGGCCTTATGTCAGCGCAGAATCTGTCTTCATGTCATAGCAGAGAATCAGGCTTCACGTCACCCACCACTGGAACAGGCCACTGTCACACATTTAGGCCCAGGCACCCAGGCAGAGGAGAGAGGTCCCGTAACAGAGAATCTGGCCTTATGTCAGCGCAGAATCTGTCTTCATGTCATAGCAGAGAATCAGGCTTCACGTCACCCACCACTGGAACAGGCCACTGTCACACATTTAGGCCCAGGCACCCAGGCAGAGGAGAGAGGTCCCGTAACAGAGAATCTGGCCTTATGTCAGCGCAGAATCTGTCTTCATGTCATAGCAGAGAATCAGGCTTCACGTCACCCACCACTGGAACAGGCCACTGTCACACATTTAGGCCCAGGCACCCAGGCAGAGGAGAGAGGTCCCGTAACAGAGAATCTGGCCTTATGTCAGCGCAGAATCTGTCTTCATGTCATAGCAGAGAATCAGGCTTCACGTCACCCACCACTGGAACAGGCCACTGTCACACATTTAGGCCCAGGCACCCAGGCAGAGGAGAGAGGTCCCGTAACAGAGAATCTGGCCTTATGTCAGCGCAGAATCTGTCTTCATGTCATAGCAGAGAATCAGGCTTCACGTCACCCACCACTGGAACAGGCCACTGTCACACATTTAGGCCCAGGCACCCAGGCAGAGGAGAGAGGTCCCGTAACAGAGAATCTGGCCTTATGTCAGCGCAGAATCTGTCTTCATGTCATAGCAGAGAATCAGGCTTCACGTCACCCACCACTGGAACAGGCCACTGTCACACATTTAGGCCCAGGCACCCAGGCAGAGGAGAGAGGTCCCGTAACAGAGAATCTGGCCTTATGTCAGCGCAGAATCTGTCTTCATGTCATAGCAGAGAATCAGGCTTCACGTCACCCACCACTGGAACAGGCCACTGTCACACATTTAGGCCCAGGCACCCAGGCAGAGGAGAGAGGTCCCGTAACAGAGAATCTGGCCTTATGTCAGCGCAGAATCTGTCTTCATGTCATAGCAGAGAATCAGGCTTCACGTCACCCACCACTGGAACAGGCCACTGTCACACATTTAGGCCCAGGCACCCAGGCAGAGGAGAGAGGTCCCGTAACAGAGAATCTGGCCTTATGTCAGCGCCGAATCTGTCTTCATGTCATAGCAGAGAATCAGGCTTCATGTCACCCACCACTGGAACAGGCCACTGTCACACATTTAGGCCCCGGCACCCAGACAGAGGAGAGCGGTCCCGTAACAGAGAATCTGGCCTTATGTCAGCGCAGAATCTGTATTCATGTCATAGCAGAGAATCAGGCTTCACGTCACCCACCACTGGAACAGGCCACTGTCACACATTTAGGCCCAGGCACCCAGGCAGAGGAGAGAGGTCCCGTAACAGAGAATCTGGCCTTATGTCAGCGCAGAATCTGTATTCATGTCATAGCAGAGAATCAGGCTTCACGTCACCCACCACTGGAACAGGCCACTGTCACACATTTAGGCCCAGGCACCCAGGCAGAGGAGAGAGGTCCTGTAACAGAGAATCTGGTCTCATGTCAGCGCAGAATCTGTCTTCATGTCATAGCAGAGAATCAGGCTTCACGTCAGCCACCACTGGAACAAGCCACTGTCACACATTTAGGCCCAGGCACCCAGGCAGAGGAGAGAGGTCCCGTAACAGAGAATCTGGCCTTATGTCAGCGCAGAATCTGTCTTCATGTCATAGCAGAGAATCAGGCTTCACATCACCCACCACTGGAACAGGCCACTGTCACACATTTAGGCCCCGGCACCCAGACAGAGGAGAGGTTCATTCAACTTTGGGTTGCCCCGCAATATAATGGTAAAATGAAATTAAAAATAGTATTGAATGAGGAAGTGCCCTGGAGTAGAATAATATATTGTTAAGGGGAGGTAGTTAATATCTAATCTGCACAAGGGATGGACAGGTCCTGTGGGATCCATGCCTGGTTCATTTTTATGAACGTCAGCTTGTCCACATTGGCTGTAGACAGGCGGCTGCGTTTGTCTGTAATGACGCCCCCTGCCGTGCTGAATACACGTTCAGACAAAACGCTGGCCGCCGGGCAGGCCAGCACCTCCAAGGCATAAAAGGCTAACTCTGGCCTTGTGGACAATTTGGAGACCCAGAAGTTGAATGGGGCCGAACCATCAGTCAGTACGTGGAGGGGTGTGCACAGGTACTGTTCCACCATGTTAGTGAAATGTTGCCTCCTGCTAACATGTTCCGTATCTGGTGGTGGTGCACTTAGCTGTGGCGTGTTGACAAAACTTTTCCACATCTCTGCCATGCTAACCCTGCCCTCAGAGGAGCTGGGCGTGACACACTGCGTTGGCGACCTCTTGCTCCTCCTCTGCCTTCGCCTTGGGCTTCCACTGGTTCCCCTGTGACATTTGGGAATGCTCTCAGTAGCGCGTCTACCAACGTGCGCTTGTACTCGCGCATCTTCCTATCACGCTCCAGTGTAGGAAGTAAGGTGGGCACATTGTCTTTGTACCGGGGATCCAGCAGGGTGGCAACCCAGTAGTCCGCACACGTTAAAATGTGGGCAACTCTGCTGTCGTTGCGCAGGCACTGCAACATGTAGTCGCTCATGTGTGCCAGGCTGCCCAGAGGTAAGGACAAGCTGTCCTCTGTGGGAGGCGTATCGTCATCGTCCTGTGTTTCCCCCCAGCCACGCACCAGTGATGGGCCCGAGCTGCTTTGGGTGCCACCCTGCTGTGAACATGCTTCATCCTCCTCCACCTCCTCCTCATCCTCGTCCTCCTCGTCCTCCAGTAGTGGGCCCTGTCTGGCCACATTTGTACCTGGCCTCTGGTGTTGCAAAAAACCTCCCTCTGAGTCACTTCGAAGAGACTGGCCTGAAAGTGCTAAAAATGACCCCTCTTTCTCCTCTTCCTCCTGGGCCACCTCCTCTTCCATCATCGCCCTAAGTGTTTTCTCAAGGGGACATAGAAGTGGTATTGTAACGCTGATAACGGCGTCATCGCCACTGGCCATGTTGGTGGAGTACTCGAAACAGCGCAACAGGGCACACAGGTCTCGCATGGAGGCCCAGTCATTGGTGGTGAAGTGGGTCTGATCCGCAGTGCGACTGACCCGTGCGTGCTGCAGCTGAAACTCCACTATGGCCTGCTGCTGCTCGCACAGTCTGTCCAGCATATGCAAGGTGGAGTTCCACCTGGTGGGCACGTCGCATATGAGGCGGTGAGCGGGAAGGCCGAAGTTACGCTGTAGCGCAGACAGGCGAGCAGCGGCAGGGTGTGAACGCCGGAAGCGCGAACAGACGGCCCGCACTTTATGCAGCAGCTCTGACATGTCGGGGTAGTTGCGAATGAACTTCTGCACCACCAAATTCAGCACATGCGCCAGGCAAGGGATGTGCGTCAAACCGGCTAGTCCCAGAGCTGCAATGAGATTTCGCCCATTATCGCACACCATCAGGCCGGGCTTGAGGCTCACCGGCAGCAACCACTCGTCGGTCTGTTGTTCTATACCCCGCCACAACTCCTGTGCGGTGTGGGGCCTGTCCCCCAAACATTTGAGTTTCAGAATGGTCTGCTGACGTTTACCCCGTGCTGTGCTGAAGTTGGTGGTGAAGGTGTGTGGCTGACTGGATGAGCAGGTGGAAGAAGAGGAGGAGGAAGCTGAGTAGGAGGAGGAGGAGACAGGAGGCAAAGAATGTTGCCCTGCGATCCTTGGCGGCGGAAGGACGTGCGCCAAATAGCTCTCCGCCTGGGGCCCAGCCGCCACTACATTTACCCAGTGTGCAGTTAGGGAGATATAGCGTCCCTGGCCGTGCTTACTGGTCCACGTATCTGTGGTTAGGTGGACCTTGCCACAGATGGCGTTGCGCAGTGCACACTTGATTTTATCGGACACTTGTTTGTGCAGGGAAGGCACGGCTCTCTTGGAGAAGTAGTGGCGGCTGGGAACAACATACTGTGGGACAGCAAGTGACATGAGCTGTTTGAAGCTGTGTGTGTCCACCAGCCTAAATGACAGCATTTCATAGGCCAGTAGTTTAGAAATGCTGGCATTCAGGGCCAGGGATCGAGGGTGGCTAGATGAGAATTTACGCTTTCTCTCAAATGTTTGTGAGATGGAGAGCTGAACGCTGCCGTGTGACATGGTTGAGATGCTTGGTGACGCAGGTGGTGGTGTTGGTGGTACATCCCATGTTTGCTGGGCGGCAGGTGCCAACGTTCCTCCAGAGGCGGAGGAAGAGGCCCGAGGTGGCGGCAGCAGCAGCAGAAGAGGCTGAGGCGGCAGCAGCAGAAGAGGTAGCAGGGGGAGCCTGAGTGACTTCCTTGTTTTTAAGGTGTTTACTCCACTGCAGTTCATGCTTTGCATGCAGGTGCCTGGTCATGCAGGTTGTGCTAAGGTTCAGAACGTTAATGCCTCGCTTCAGGCTCTGATGGCACAGCGTGCAAACCACTCGGGTCTTGTCGTCAGCACATTGTTTGAAGAAGTGCCATGCCAGGGAACTCCTTGAAGCTGCCTTTGGGGTGCTCGGTCCCAGATGGCGGCGGTCAGTAGCAGGCGGAGTCTCTTGGCGGCGGGTGTTCTGATTTTGCCCACTGCTCCCTCTTTTGCTGTTGGCTCGGTCTCACCACTGCCTCTTCCTCCGAACTGTGAAAGTCAGTGGCACGACCTTCATTCCATGTGGGGTCTAGGACCTCATCGTCCCCTGCATCGTCTTCCACCCAGTCTTGATCTCTGACCTCCTGTTCAGTCTGCACACTGCAGAAAGACGCAGCAGTTGGCACCTGTGTTTCGTCATCATCAGAGACGTGCTGAGGTGGTATTCCCATGTCCTCATCATCAGGAAAAATAAGTGGTTGTGCTTTAGTGTATTCTATCTCTTCCACCCCTGGGGAAGGGCTAGGTGGATGCCCTTGGGAAACCCTGGCAGCAGAGTCTTCAAACAGCATAAGAGACTGCTGCATAACTTGAGGCTCAGACAGTTTCCCTGATATGCATGGGGGTGATGTGACAGACCGATGGGCTTGGTTTTCATGCGCCATCTGTGCGCTTTCTGCAGAAGACTGGGTGGGAGATAATGTGAACGTGCTGGATCCACTGTCGGCCACCCAATTGACTAATGCCTGTACCTGCTCAGGCCTTACAATCCTTAGAACGGCATTGGGCCCCACCAAATATCGCTGTAAATTCTGCTGGCTACTGGGACCTGAGGTAGTTGGTTCACTAGGACGTGTGGCTGTGGCAGAACGGCCACGTCCTCTCCCAGCACCAGAGGGTCCACTAACACCACCACGACCATGTCCACGTCCGCGTCCCTTATTAGATGTTTTCCTCATTGTTCCCGTTCACCACAATTTTGAGAATGGCAAATTTGGGAATGCTTTTTCAACCCAGAACAAAAAGTCTTGACCAGCTAAAACTGTGCAGATTTGGTTGAATAGAGATGTGAGACCTGTTTTTTTTTTTTGCGCTGTGTGACAGTTATAGGTTTAATCACAGAATGACACTTCTATCAGCACGCTAGCGTGTGTCTTAGGTTTTTCTGAATGACACTATCAATACCTTCAATGTAAGATTTTCTTTTTGGGATAGATTTCAAGTAGGCCTCAAATACCACAAACTAGTTATTTTCAGAATGGCAAATTTGGGAATGCTTTTTCAACCCAGAACAAAAAATCTGCTTTTACGGTCACTACAAATAACTTGACCAGCTAAAACTGTGCAGATTTGGTTGAATAGAGATGTGAGACCTGTTTTTTTTTGCGCTGTGTGACAGTTATAGGTTTAATCACAGAATGACACTTCTATCAGCACGCTAGCGTGTGTCTTAGGTTTTTCTGAATGACACTATCAATACCTTCAATGTAAGATTTTCTTTTTGGGATAGATTTCAAGTAGGCCTCAAATACCACAAACTAGTTATTTTCAGAATGGCAAATTTGGGAATGCTTTTTCAACCCAGAACAAAAAGTCTGCTTTTACGGTCACTACAAATAACTTGACCAGCTAAAACTGTGCAGATTTGGTTGAATAGAAATGTCAGGTCTATTTTTTAGGCGCTGGGTGACAGGCTCAACTTGCCCCTGATGTAATATATGGCCAAAAAATAACCACACTGTTGATGGTTAAATGCACTTGGGTGACACAGGCTCAGCCTGCAGCTGATGTAGTATATGGCCAAAAAATAATCAGACTGTTGATGGTTAAATGCACTTGGGTGACACAGGCTCAGCCTGCAGCTGATGTAGTATATGGCCAAAGAATAACCAGACTGTTGATGGTTAAATGCACTTCGGTGACACAGGCTCAGCCTGCAGCTGATGTAGGATATAGCACAAAATAACCACACTATCGATGGTTAAATACACTTGGTAATAGCTCGTGCTGGCGCACCACAAGTCACAAAATGGCCGCCGATCACCCCAGAAAAAAAGTGATCTAAAAACGCTCTGGGCAGCCTCAAAAAAGTGAGCAAGTCAATAATAGCACTTCAATGATCCACAGCTGCAGATCGATCACAGAATGAAGTCTTTTGGAGGAGTTAATCTGCCTAATCTCGCCCTAACGTCGCAGCTGCAACCTCTCCCTATACTGATCATAGCAGAGTGACGTGCGGCGCTATGTGACTCCAGCTTAAATAGAGGCTGGGTCACATGGTGCACTGGCCAATCACAGCCATGCCAATAGTAGGCATGGCTGTGATGGCCTCTTGGGCCAAGTAGTATGACGCTTGTTGATTGGCTGCTTTGCAGCCTTTCAAAAAGCGCCAAGAAAGCGCCGAACACCGAACCCGAACCCGGACCGTTACGAAAATGTTCGGGTTCGGGTCCGTGTCACGGACACCCCAAAATTCAGTACGAACCCGAACTATACAGTTCGGGTTCGCTCATCCCTACTCATTAGTTTAATCAAAATACCTGTGGCATCCAAATGCTCATTCCATCCCTTAATAAATACCTTCATGGTCATAGTTTCCAAAAAGGAATCACCTATTTTACCCAGAGCCTCTACAGTTGTTGCACAAGCTGTATAAATCAGCACATTGGATCTCAAAATACATATGGTGCTCTTTTACTTATGAGCCCTCTCATATGTTTAAGTAAACGAATTGGACAGCTTGTGGAGTGTTTTTAAAACCAGGAAACACAGAATAATAATAATAATACTGTTTACACTGGCAGACGGGCACAACGTATTGGACACTGAAATGGCATATCTGTGGAAACATTGGAATTTTCATTGTGCACCATCTGCTGTGCATTGTTTTACAAAACACTTGTGGGGTCAAAATGCTCACTCCACCCCTTAATAAATACATTGAGGGACATAGTTTCTGAAACAGGGTCAATTCTCCTGGTTTCCATTTATTATTTCACCCCAGAGCCTCTATAGGTGTCAGCAAAACCTGGGTCAATTACCACACTGGGCCTCAAATAAACATTGTGCTCTTTTGCTTCTGAGCCCTGTTGTATGTCCAGGTTAAAGATTAAGGCCACATTTTAGACATTTCTAAAACCAGGCAGCATTTATGAGGGCTTACTTTTTACACTGGCACACACTGTGCACAACATATTGGGCAATGAAATGGTTGATCTTTGAGTTAATATCCAAGATTAGTGTTGAGCAAAGCATTCGAAGTGGAATCCAGTCCGAAGTTTCAGAAAACTTCGATTCACAACAAATCCGAATTTCCCAGTGCTTTGTTGTAACAAATAATTTTTTTCTAAAATGGCAGCTGCATGTATTGCAAAGTGAAAGTAAGAAGCCTGGGAACGTGAGATCATCCATAATGCCATGCAGCCAGGATATCTGCAAATAGCCATCCCCTGTGATGTCACAGCCCTATAAAACCCTTATCCCGTGCGGTCTTCGCCATTGTCCTGTGAGCTGAGTATAAGGAGAGACGTGGCAGGCGCTCATGCAACAGTGTTGCTGAAAATTATTAAGAATATTGGAGAGGGAGCATGCAGGGTGAGTGCATGGTATCACGGCGCAATGTGGTAAATACATTCCATACTGAACACAGAAGGGAAGGGAAAAGGTATTAGGTCTGGAATCTAGGGAAGTCCCTACGCCGAGCCCTGACTGTTGTCAGTATGAACAGACCTTGATGATAGGAATGTTCATACGCAGGAACCGAAGCCCAATCTCACCCAACAGGGGCCTGCAGATAGTGTCAGGACTCGGATGGCCTATTACTTCCCAGAGGAAAAAATAGGAGACCCCTTCAGGCCTAATATCAGCAGGTAGGGGAAAACAACAAACAACAAAGAATATAAACTTAACTTCCAGAAGTATAGAAACATAGAATGTGCCAGCAGATAAGAACCATTTGGCCCATCTAGTCTGCCCAATATACTGAATACTATGAATAGCCCCTGGCCCTATCTTATATGAAGGATGGCCTTATGCCTATCCCATGCATGCTTAAAGGGAACCTGTCACCGGGACCCCGGGCACAGAGCCGAGCCACTGCGTAAAAAAAACTACCGGATACATATGCAAATCAACATAAGAGAGCCATATCTTACTTGTGTGACCAGAGAAGTCATGTTTTCAAGGTACCGGTACGTCATGTGGTGTTCCGATCACCGCCGCCCGCCGGGCGGTGATCGGAACAAGGTGCCTGCTCAAATCATTGAGCAGGCACCTCAGCTAAATGCACAAGGGGGTCCCGTGACCCCCCCATGTCGGCGCAAACCTCAGGTCAATTCAGACCTGCGGTTTGCTGCTTTTCTAAGTTGCGGCAGCGGTGGTGCCATCGGGTCCCCATGGGGCTGTGGGGGGGACCCGATGGCATGGAAGGCAGCGCGATGTCTAAGGAAGCTGCCTTCCGGTGACGAGCCTGTGAGATCCAGCCCCCTGGATCACACAGGCCGGAAGCTGTATGAGTAATACACACAGTATTACTCATACAGCCAATGCATTCCAATACAGAAGTATCGGAATGCATTGTAAAGGATTAGACCCCCAAAGTGGGACAAAAAATAAAGTGAAAAAAAAAGTTGAAAAAATAAAGTTTTCCCCCCCAAAAATTTAAAGCTTCAAGTAAAAATAAACAAAAAGTCATTTTCCCCAAATAAAGTTAAAAAAAAATGGTAAAAAATAGGGGGAAAAAAAGTATACATATTAGGTATCGCCGCGTTCGTATCGACTGGCTATATAAATATCACATGACCTAACCCCTCAGATGAACACCGTAAAAAATAAAAATAAAAAATGTGCTAAATAAACCATTTTTTTGTCACCTTACATCACAAAAAGTACAACAGCAAGCGATCAAAAAGGCGTTTGCCCACCAAAATAGTACCAATCTAACCGTCACCTCATCCCGCAAAAAATGAGCCCCTACCTGAGACCATGGCCCAAAAAATTTAAAAACTATGGCTGAGAATATGGAGACATTAAAACATCATTTTTAAAAAAAAAAAAGCTGTTATTGTGTAAAACTTACATAAATAAAAAAAAAAGTATACATATTTGGTATCGCCGCATCCGTATCGACCGGCTCTATAAAAATATCACATGACCTAACCTCTCAGATGAACACCGTAAAAAATTTAAAATAAAAACTGTGCTAAATAAACCATTTTTTGTCACCTTACATCACAAAAAGTGTAAAAGCAAGCAATCAAAAAGTCACATGCACCCCAAAATAGTGCCAATAAAACCATCATCTCATCTTGCAAAAATCCTACCCTACCCAAGGTATTAGCCCAAAAACGGAAAAATTTATGGCTCTGTTTCAAAAAAGAAATCATTGTGTAAAATTTACATAAATAAAAAAAAAGTATACATATTAGGTATCGCCGCATCCGTGACAACCTGGTCTATAAAAATATCACATGATCTAATCTGTCAGATGAATGTTGTACATAACAAAAAATATAAACAGTGCCAAAACAGCTATTTCTTGTTACCTTGCCTCACAAACAGTGTAATATAGAGCAATCAAAAATCATATGTAGCCTAAACTAGTACCAACAAAACTGCCACCCTATCCCGTAGTTTCTAAAATGGGGTCATTTAAAAAAAAAAATTGTATCTCTATTTTCCATTAATTCTTATGGAACACCTAAAGGGTTAACGACGTTTGTAAAATCAATTTTGAATACCTTGAGGGGTGTAGTTTCTTAGATGGGGTCACTTTTATGGAGTTTCTACTCTGGGGTGCATAAGGGTGGCTTCAAATAGGACATGGTGTAAAAAAAAACTGTCCAGCAAAACCTGCCTTCCAAAAACCGTATGGCATTCCTTTCATTCTGCGCCCTGCCGTGTGCCCGTACAGCTGTTTACGACCACATATGGGGTGTTTCTGTAAACTACAGAATCAGGGCCATAAATATTGAGTTTGGTTTGGCTGTTAACCCTTGCTTTGTAACTGGAAAAAAAAATTAAAATGGAAAATCTGCCAAAAAAGTGAAATTTTGAAATTGTATTTATTTTCCATAAATTCTTGTGGAACACCTAAAGGGTTAACAAAGTTTGTAAAATCAGTTTTGAATACCTTGAGGGGTGTAGTTTATTGAATGGGGTCATTTTTGGGTGGTTTCTATTATGTAAGCCTCACAAAGTGACTTCAGACCTGAACTGGTCCCTAAAAATTGGGTTTTTGAAAATTTCAGAAAAATTTCAAGATTTGCTTCTAAACTTCTAAGCCTTGTAACATCCCCAAAAAAATAAAATATCATTCCCAAAATAATCCAAACATGAAGTAGGAAGTAGACATATAGGGAATGTAAAGTAATAACTATTTTTGGAGTTATTACTATGTATTATAGAAGTAGAGAAATTGCAACTTGGAAATTTGCAATTTTTTAAAAATGTTGGGTATATTTGGTATTTTTTTATAAATAAAAAAGATTTTTTTTAGCTTCATTTTACCAGTGTCATGAAGTACAATATGTGACGGAAAAACTATCTCAGAATGGCCTGGATAAGTCGAAGCTTTTTAAAGTTATCAGCACTTAAAGTGACATTGGTCAGATTTGCAAAAAAATGTTCAAGTCCTTAAGGTGAAATAGGGCTAAGTCCTTAAGGGGTTAAACACAACAAAAGCACACAGAGCCACGGGGACCGGGCACCGTGGACGCGCCAGCGGCCACCCAGCAACCCACGCCCTCAGCTCTACACCTAAAATCCAGGCTACAGGCACCCTTCAAACTTCTTCACTGTATTTGGAGCTACCACTTCTGCAGGAAGGCTATTCCATGCATCCACTACTCTCTCAGTAAAGTAATATTTCCTGATATTACTTTTAAACCTTTGCCCCTCTAATTTAAAACTATGTCCTCTTGTAGCAGTTTTTCTTCTATTAAATATTCTCTCCTCTTTTACCTTGTTGATTCCCTTTATGTATATAAAAGTTTCTATCATATCCCCTCTGTCTCGTCTTTCTTCCAAGCTATACATGTTAAGGTCCTTTAACCTTTCCTGGTAAGTTTTATCCTGCAATCCATGTACTAGTTTAGAAGCTCTTCCCTGAACTCTCTCCAAAGAATCAATTCGCTCATCGCTAATGGTAATGTACCGTAGGATTGTGATGCTGCAGTCTTAGCGCGGCATAGCCAGAGTCGCTGTGCAGCCCCAGCCATATTACACAGGCCGATAGTGCGGGCAATGTCGTTACATGCAGCAGTCATCACTACTACGATCATTCATTCCCCTACATTTCCATTATCTGCCGGCTGCGCATCTTGATTACACAAGGCAACGTGCTGCTGACAAACAAGGATTTCTGGTGTCGAGTGGAAGCGGAGATCACTTTGGAGAATACGTGGCTGGTCCTAATTGGCTAACGCACACTGCCAGTATACAGACTACAGGAACTCAGAGAGAATCAACACCAGGACTTCCACAAACAATGAGCTTTCAACTGCATAGCATGATGGGTGAGGTCAGACTAAATAGAGGAGAATGAATGACCACTTAAGCTACACCTGAGAGAAGAGGTGTGGTCATCCCCAGCAACAACACAGAAAGGTGAAACCAAAGAGACTGTCAATTACGTAATGCCAGTCTCCTCAATATTCTAGTCCCTGTAACAGGCGGGACCATGACAGAGGGAGACTTATTCTGCGTCAGCTTTATTTATTTATTCCTACATTTATTTATTTCTACATCACCTTGAACTAAGATATGTAATTCAATACTAATAGGATGGATGCCTTTATTATTCCACTGCCAGCATGCCAACAAATACCATCCAGTCTGCACCCCTATTAATGATGACCATCCTTTTCTTTTGTTGGCTTCACTTCTTCCAAATCATCCTTCAAAGTCTCCATGTCCTAGAAAATTCAGCAAGATGCAGAGAGATAATTAGATAATGCGGAAAAAGAGGAAAAGCAGATGGCAGAAGAAGTGCTCCCACATGTAGGGAATAATTTGCATATTGTGCTCCCACCTAACCAGCCATCCCTATACCAGCAACAGCCCCTATTTAAAGGTGCTGTGCGTCCATTAACAATGAAAAAGAACTATAAAGTGCGGTCTTCAGTATTAAAGGAAAGGCAGCTGTAGCTGCAACCCACCCATAGTAAGCCGCTCTGTGTGGCCGTAACCTAAGTCAGATTGGCCTGGGTATACCTGATTGATAGTGATTTCTGACAAATTAATTCATAACAAATCAAATTTCTTGGCTAACTTCAGCGAGGTTGCCGAATCAAATTTTTCAAAACGTTGCTCATCTTTACCCAAAAATATCATCTTTTTTTATTCATAAGAACTGAGGGAGGGGGATTCTTACACAAGTGTTAATTACCAATTTAAATAAACATTACAAGAAGCTTAATCTGGGCCGCCTCTCTCAAATTCCCCAAAGTTAGCTGTACAAAAAAAAAAATGAAAGGGACATTCCAACCACAGACACGTGAAGTATGTGTAGCACATCTACATATCTGATAAAGAGGGTCTTTCCTCTGGGGCCACCAGCTATCAAAATAATCAGGGTCTAATACAAGTGTGTATTAGACCCTGATTATTTTGATAGCTGGTGGCCCCAGAGGAAAGACCCTCTTTATCAGATATGTAGATGTGCTACACATACTTCACGTGTCTGTGGTTGGAATGTCCCTTTCATTTCTTTTTTTTTTTTATATCTGTCCTCTAAAGAAATCACTGAAAATGTGACAATGTTGGCAACTGTGTCTAGCACTTTGTCATTGTTCTCATGTGTGCATATACTGTACGTTATAAGATATTAAGTTATAAGATATACACTCACCTAAAGAATTATTAGGAACACCTGTTCTATTTCTCATTAATGCAATTATCTAGTCAACCAATCACATGGCAGTTGCTTCAATGCATTTAGGGGGGTGGTCCTGGTCAAGAAAATCTCCTGAACTCCAAACTGAATGTCAGAATGGGAAAGAAAGGTGATTTAAGCAATTTTGAGCATGGTATGGTTGTTGGTGCCAGATGGGCCGGTCTGAGTATTTCACAATCTGCTCAGTTACTGGGATTTTCACGCACAACCGTTTCTAGGGTTTACAAAGAATGGTGTGAAAAGGGAAAAACATCCAGTATGCGGCAGTCCTGTGGGCAAAAATGCCTTGTGGATGCTAGAGGTCAGAGGAGAATGGGCCGACTGATTCAAGCTGATAGAAGAGCAACGTTGACTGAAATAACCACTCGTTACAACCAAGGTATGCAGCAAAGCATTTGTGAAGCCACAACACGCACAACCTTGAGGCGGATGGGCTACAACAGCAGAAGACCCCACCGGGTACCACTCATCTCCACTACAAATAGGAAAAAGAGGCTACAATTTGCACGAGCTCACCAAAATTGGACTGTTGAAGACTGGAAAAATGTTGTCTGGTCTGATGAGTCTCGATTTCTGTTGAGACATTCAAATGGTAGAGTCCAAATTTGGCGTAAACAGCATGAGAACATGTATCCATCCTCTGATGGCTACTTCCAGCAGGATAATGCACCATGTCACAAAGCTCGAATCATTTCAAATTGGTTTCTTGAACATGACAATGAGTTCACTGTACTAAAATGGCCCCCACAGTCACCAGATCTCAACCCAATAGAGCATCTTTGGCATGTGGTGGAACGGGAGCTTCGTGCCCTGGATGCGCATCCCTCAAATCTCCATCAACTGCAAGATGCTATCCTATCAATATGGGCCAACATTTCTAAAGAATGCTATCAGCACCTTGTTGAATCAATGCCACGTAGAATTAAGGCAGTTCTGAAGGCAAAAGGGGGTCCAACACCGTATTAGTATGGTGTTCCTAATAATTCTTTAGGTGAGTGTATAATGCTATTTGGATTTACAGTTAGAAGGGGTTTACAGCATCAAGGCTAGTTTTATATCCTACTTTATATTATGGCCTTCTGAGTACAATCTACTGGATGTAACTCGTGCCTGTAGCAGTGTTGCAAATATTTCAAGTGATTTGTATCGGAGAAAGTGGCAGTATTTTACATGAATATACAATCAATAGCCTCTTTTGTTGCAGAACTTTATATTATTGGCTCTTTGTATTCCAAATACTAGTTAATCCCAGAACAATGTTTTAATGTTCCCTGGCAGTAGAAGAATTAAAACTCGTTACAAGATAGATTACTGGGTTATGGATACAGCAGCTGTTTATGCAAACCTGTTTGGAATGTTTGATTGTGTCTAGAATTTTTTTTTTTAAATACTTGGTGTAGTTTACCATGGAGAATAATAATGAACGCTATGTAGGCTTCAGTATTCAGTAATTAGGGTGCATGATTATACATGATTATGACACTTATGCTTTGATGACAAGCCATCATTTATGAAATATTAAGCTTATTATTTAAAACCAACATTGTCTTCTTTATTGTGTCCACTGACTAGATTTAAAGAGGACCTTTCACTAGTTTAAAAACTAAAAACTAACTATATCAGTGGGCAGAGCGGCGCCCACTAGTATGTCAGGGCGCCGCTCCGTTCGCTCAGTATAGGGACCCCTGGGCCTCGCTCTGCCCACTGATATAGTTAGTTTTTAGTTTTTAAACTAGTGAAAGGTCCTCTTTAAGTAGAGGTGAAAAAGATGGAATATACTTCACATCTAAATTGCATATATCTGCATCCCATAACTCTAAACATTTGAATCCTCAATTGTAGATCATTTTCATATTTGTCCAGGGCACACACAGATCTCATAGAGCCCCATAATAAAACTTTGGATGCCCTTCTCTGGTGACATACAAAATAAGGATTTTTTTAAGTGGAAAAATGGAGCAGATGCTTCCCCTCAAACATTATAAAACTAGCTGTCTGCAGCAACCACTAGGAGGGAGCTAAGAGCGCAAGAATTCATACAGCTACCATTGATTGCATGGTATGGCAGCTGTAAAAATCTCATTGCAATGCCTGGACAGAGAGACAAAAAACTGATCATGGCCAAGTACAGGACAAGTTTCTATAGAAGCAACTATTTGTGCAAATGTGCACATGGCCTACTTTTAGGAATATATTGTTTTTTCTTAGTTTTTTGTTCTTTGAGGATTTCACATTTTAGACTGATGTAATTACTTTGCTAATGTGGTGAGTTAAAGAAGCACTCTCACAAAAATATTTATTCTCTGACCTGTTAGAAAGGTACATGATGTAAACGGTAGTAAAGGTAATCTTACTAGTGACTGTATTTGTGAGCAATAACCTCTCTTCTGATTTGCAGCTGTGTCATGTGATCAGTACTCAGACTTTCCAAATAACATAGCATCTTATGTGTGGACAGGAAGTCAGTTTCTCTATGAATTCCTATGGGATCCTCAATGTCAGTCTTCTAGGAATAAATAGAGGAGTAACTGACTTCCTGTCCTAAGTCAGTTGGAGATCAAAGAGTTGACCACATGACCCAGCTAAGGCTCAGAAGGGAGGTTATATTCTTGCCAATGCAGTCACTGGTAAGAAAATTACATTCGCTACAGATAACATCATGCACCTTTCTAACAGGTCAAGGAATAAAAAAAATTGTGGGAGTGCTATTTTAAAGTGATTTTCTTTGACTTTTATATAGATAGCTTATCACTTTTATGACAATACGAGACAATTGCAATTACATTTTAAACACATTAGTCAGCATTACTTTTGGTGGTAAAAAGGTAGATTTTATATGCACCAGCAGTAGCGTTCTTCATGCTGATTTAAATGATACCTTTTTATGTCTGTAGGTAGAGGCATTATTATTTTTAATAATATTCAATTGAGCTGGTTAGAGCACCAAGGAGCCGGACTGAGCCCTTGGAGCACTACTCTTATAACACTCCCTGCTTTGGGCACTACCCCACTCCCCTTGCTTGATTGTTTAGCCCTGTCAATCAAGAGGGAGATGGGTGTAGTCAGTTCAGGCGGGTGTTACAAAAGCAGTTCTTACAATGGCTCATGCTGGCCTCTTTGTGCTTTAACCAGCTTATTTGCATATTACTAAAAACACAGATGTCTTGGCAATTTTTCTACCTACAGACATAATAAAGGTATCATTTTAATCAGCATGATCAATCCTACCAGGCTGCAAGCCTGGTTTAATTGGGCTGATTAAGCTGACAGATGCTGTTTAAGAATAGGAGACTACATTTAAAGTCTACCTATACATCTGTGCTGTTTTTTGCCTTTTTCCTTGGCTCAACATATCCCAAGATGTGTGCCAGGAAATGACCAGTTGAAAAAAAAAAAAAAAACTTTTAATATTATATATCAATAAATGTTATGTTTTAATTGCGATGAATTATTCATGTGAAAATAATTGTTTATATTGTTACCGCTTACAAATTTAGCTTGACTACCGGAACTTGGTCGTGTGTGATTTGTATTCTTCATTTCTAAGGGTATGGCAGGTTTTTTATCAACGGGAATAGACAAGAATTATTGGCTTACAGAGGCAGAAGTGGTCTTTTCGGAAAAGGCCCTAGTACAAAATAGATATACACCTACGTTTAAAACAGCCTTCAAGGAATTGACTAAAGTCTATAAGGACCAAATTACATTGTGGTGGGAGGTACGACCCCTGGAAAATTATATTAAACAACAGATTGTCCCAAGGGGGTTGAGGATTACCTTCATTCCAGCCAGGAGATGCAGGAGCGCAGCCCTGATGAATAAATGGGAGGTTGAAGCTACACAGAGCTCATTGCGCTTTATGCATCTTTTGGTGGAAGAGGAAAGAACCAATTTGGCCACATTAGAGAATCAATTAAAAGAACAGATTGAGCTTACACAGTCATTTAGACAGGAAGCAGAGTTTGTAAATAAGTAACTCCAACTTAAAAATACGATTTACAAGTTCCAATTTCAACTTAAGGATGCTATAGAGGTAGAGGAACTAGGGGAAGACGAGAAACCAATTGTTTTTTAGAACAGAACGGCCCCTACCCATTGCGAAATTGCAGTCAACACAGGTCACCACCCCCTACCAATACCGAACCCCAGTATCACAACAACAGGGGCAGATCATAAACCTTTCTGATAAACCCTTAGAAGAGACAGAAAAGATGATTCTACTTAGAGGCCTATCCTTTATTCCAACTTCCACCTTTAATTTATTTAATTGGATAAAAGACATTAATCTCTTTGCGCGAAAGTTGAGGTGGTATAAATACTTCACTCTAAAAACGAAATGTGAGAGCAAAGAGTTGGGAATTCCAATAGACATCCTTCAGGACGTCCAGTTATTTTATAGTCTTAGTGGCAGTATACCACAGGAAGGCAAAGGTCCATTTACAGCCCTTAAAAATAAGAGTGTCAGGATGCCTCCTTTAGGGGAACCTACTTGCATAGACGCCTTTGTCACAAGAACTAGAGGCAATGACACTTAGTAAACCGTGTTTCAATTGTTCCAGATTGGAATATCAGGCACTTCGAAATATGGAACAAGATCAGCAAGTAACAATAAAACCGTCCAATAAAGGAGGAAATATTGTTATTTTGGAAACATCTCAATACAAAAAGATGTGCCTGGATCTCTTAAATGATAGAAAAACGTATGAGATACTTTCTTCTGATCCTACCACATCAAATCAGATGAAATTGTGTGACATATTGCGCCTGGCAAGATTGAATGGGTTGATCTCAGAGGAGGAGTTTGAATTTATGTACAAAAGACATCCTACGGTGGTGACCTTTTACAGCTTACTGAAAATACATAAGGGGGTGTCCCCCCTAAAGGGGCGTCCAATCGTGTCAGGTGTCAATAGTTTAAGTCAAAACATAGGTATCTACAGTATATTGACCAGATTTTTGCACCTTTTGTAAAGACGCCCTCATACATTAGAGATACCAGTGAATTACTAGGCAGACTTGAGGGTATCTCTTTGGAGGAGGGGATGTCATTCGCATCTATCGATGTAGAATTACTTTTCCTCTATACCGCATCATCTGGGACTCAAGGCCGTTGAGGTGTTTTTGAATATGAGGGGCTGTCAATTCCAAGCCCATAATAAACTGGTACTCCAATTGTTGGATTTCATCTTGACATGTAATTTTTCCTTTTTAAAGGCTCCATCTTCCACCAGCTCAGGGGTACGGCAATAGGGAATTCCTGTGTGCCGTCATACGTAAATCTGTTCCTGGGCTGGTGGGAGAGGAGCATTGTGTTTGGAGATGTACCCAGCAAATTCACCACAGAAGTGGTGACGTGGAACAGGTTTATCAACAATATTTTCGTTATTTGGAAGGGAGGTAAACAAGATTTTATCAAATTGGTTAAGGAACTTAATGTAAATGATATCGGCATGAATTTCACTTTTGACTTTCAGTTCAATGTCCTTCCTTTTTTGGATATTGAGATCAGTCGTGACCTAAAAGGGGAAATCAAGACTAAAACCTTCCGTAAACCAACGGCTACCAATTCATTTTTGAATTGGAAGAGTCATCATCCCATGCCTCTGAAAAGGGGCATTCCGGTGGGACAGTACCTCCGGATGCGAAGGAATTGCTCCTCATATTTTAAAATCCCTAAACAAGCAGATGACTTAAGAAATAGGTTTTTGGAGAAAGGTTATCCAGACTATATACTTATGATAGCTTATAGGAGGGCATTAGTAAGCAATAGGACAGAACTATTGCATCCTAGAGCAGACAAAAGAGAGGACAAACAGATCCGTCTGATAGGAAGCTTTGATTTGGCAGCGAATGAGTTAAGATCGGTCTTGAGTAAATTTTGGGGCATTTTAAGATTGGACCCTGACATCACAGAAGTGATTTCAGAAAGGTCCCAGGTTACCTATCGTAGAGGTCGTAACCTAAGGGACCGTCTAGTACACAGCCACTTCAGGGAGACAACCCCAAGGCCACTTACTTGGCTTCAACCGATCAAGGGGTGCTTTCGCTGCAGTGGCTGTGTGTCCTGTGCAGTCATTCGTCAAGGACGAACATTCACCAGCAACAATACAGGCAAACAATACCCCATTAGATCTTTTATTAATTGCAGAACAAAAGGGGTTATTTACAAAGCGAATTGCGGATGTGGTTTGGAATATGTTGGAAAAACCAATGGCGCAGACGAGTCGGTGAACATATTAATGACCTCAAGCACAAAAAAGACACTCCCTTGGAACAACATATAGTGAATAACCATGGGGCAATTGTAACAAAACTGCAGCACTCTCCAGCCTTGGTCTTTTCAATCTTTTATTTACCAGTACAATTGAGGGGGTTGAACTGTATGAGTTGACCTGGATGTCAGGTTTAGAGAGGTGTACCCGGGAACAGGGATACCTCACTTGACAGGACAGGTCTGGATGGTTGGATAATAAGGAAGGACGTTTCTCCTGGTTGGGAGGCACGCCCCCCTGAGACTGCATGGGGTGGTCCAGGGGTGTATGCGTCAACCCCTTAACAGGGAGGGATGCGACACCAGTGTGACCATCACAATTGGGTGTTAGGGGAGAGCGCTAGTCCACTTTGAAACAGGAGTGATATGCTTCTTGTGTTTGGACTGGATAGTGCCACCCTGTATATATGAACATATGAGCCCCAAACCATCTATCATGAGGCTAATCTCAATTTAATGACTGGGTACTCTAATCCTAAGGTATGGACGAGTAATGGACACCTAGTTCATTTATATTCATATACGTTCCCGTTACTCATAAGTCCTTTTTTCAGTAAATATTAATGCTTAAACCAACCCCTAATATAAAGGAACAGGGACCGATTTGCCCCGTGCTATGGGTAGAAAATACTTAAAGATAAAAATATACAATAAAATAGAAGCCTTCATTATAGGCTTCACTCAGAAGGAAATT
Organism: Bufo bufo; assembly: GCF_905171765.1. Classification (NCBI taxonomy): domain Eukaryota; kingdom Metazoa; phylum Chordata; class Amphibia; order Anura; family Bufonidae; genus Bufo; species Bufo bufo. The sequence continues at coordinate 359,094,411 of NC_053391.1, read as the reverse complement.
GTATACAGCGCTACCATGCGAGGGGCTGTAGGGGCGTTACGTGGTGACGGGAGGTCCGACGCTGGATTCTCTCACTGCGGCGGTTAGACGTGATTGTACGTTCTACTCCAGCAGTGACGGAGATGGAAGGCGCCCGGTCTCCATGGCACCAGCTGAGCGTTCTGCGGCTGACGTCATGTAGGAGACACGCAGGCGCAGTAGACATGGAGGAACGCTGAGGGAGGTGATGCGATCGGCCGCATGTGTCATTTGGAGTCTACCGCAGCGATATTATCCCCCGGTTCACACTACGCATCAAGTTGACAGACCTATATGTATTAACATGATTATGTATACACAGTTTAGGATGTTTGAGAAAGACACATTGGGTTAACCCTGTTGGGGGTTGAACATGGGAAGAGGTACTCACATGTTTTTTTGATTAAATTGATTGAGCCATGTGACCGGCTGAATAGAGTATAAGTATCCGGTTTAGTTCACATTATTGTATTGCTTGAGAAAGATCACACAGATCGAAACGTCACATTATTTGTACTGGTGAATAAAAGATTGAAAAGACCAAGGCTGGAGAGTGCTGCAGTTTTGTTACAATTGCATCTGGATTTGGGAAGTACAAGACTGGCTTCTGACACAGCGGGCACCACCACAGTAAGGAACAATATTCATTTTTTGTAGTGCTGGTACATTTTTCTTTTTTCGAATAACCATGAGGGGGACTATACTGGCCAACATTTCATGAGCATTGAAGTGGTCCAACCTTCAAGGAGAGGAGGGGATCGGGGCCAAAAACTATTGCAAAGAGAGGCTTGGTGGATATTTGAACTACAATTATTGTATGGTTGTTTTATTTAAGCCCCTTTTTTACAGTAATACTGCAGATAAGGGATAAATCTCTTAAAGATTATAAAAACGTACTGGGGATTTAGATGCAGTATATTCATTTATCTCTTTGAATAACATGAGATTTGATCCCAATTATATATATATATATACACATACTAGCTAGGATGATTTGACCCCCTTTGCACATATATATATACATACCATCTAGGATGAAAGCCTATATTGGATAAAAACATGAAGAAATACTGCTAGAATGACGGCCTTTCTGGAAATCTGAATTTGATTTGGCACCATTTACATTTACATCTTTGTCCTCTTTAAGGTACTAGAGATCGTGATATGTATGGGTACAAAGTGCTTTATATATATATATATATATACAGATTCGATCTTCTGGTACCTTACATTATAAAGGATGACCCTTCTTTATATATATATATATATATATATATATGTATACTAGGGCCACAAATGAGTAGATCCTTCCCCCCCCCTTTCTGCCTTTTTGTTTGTTTTCTTTTTAGCATCTATGATTTCATTGATAGGACCTGCCGGGTTAAACCCTCTTTTGCACATGCACCAGGTTATTACCCGGACGCTGCGCATATTAATTAAATGAATAGGGATGTACGAGGGTTGAGGACCTTCTCCCTGCCTCCCCCCTCAGTCTACTCCCTTCGGTCCAACCTATAAACATTGAAGACAGCACATAGGGGGCGGAACTCTAACCTAAGAGAACGCCCTCTAGTCGGCCCGGTCCGATCATGTGACATTGGGGGTCACCTGACTAGTCACATGATCGGAGAGGGAGCGGGTCACGTGTTGGGAGAGGCAGACTTTAAGTGTCTGAGCAGGGATTTAAATAGAACGCCCCGGACACTCATACTATTGCTGCCACTCTAGGATGCTGTACATAGGTGCTGCCACACGCAGGACCGTGGATAGGACTACAGCTGGACCACAATAATGCACCGTGGAAAGCTAAGTAGTTTTTACATGTACTCTTGATGTATATTGGATGTGACTACCATATATATATATATATATATATATATATATATACACAGTACAGACCAAAAGTTTGGACACACCTTCTCATTCAAAGAGTTTTCTTTATTTTCATGAATATGAAAATTGTAGATTCACACTGAAGGCATCAAAACTATGAATTAACACATGTGGAATTATATACATAACAAACAAGTGTGAAACAACTGAAAATATGTCATATTCTAGGTTCTTCAAAGGAGCCACCTTTTGCTTTGATTACTGCTTTGCACACTCTTGGCATTCTCTTGATGAGCTTCAAGAGGTAGTCCCCTGAAATGGTTTTCACTTCACAGGTGTGCCCTGTCAGGTTTAATAAGTGGGATTTCTTGCCTTATAAATGGGGTTGGGACCATCAGTTGCATTGAGGAGATGTCAGGTGGATACACAGCTGATAGTCCTACTGAATAGACTGTTAGAATTGGTTTTATGGCAAGAAAAAAGCAGCTAAGTAAAGAAAAACGAGTGGCCATCATTACTTTAAGAAATGAAGGTCAGTCAGTCAGCCGAAAAATTGGGAAAACTTTGAAAGTAAGGGCTATTTGACCATGAAGGAGAGTGATGGGGTGCTGCGCCAGATGACCTGGCATCCACAGTCACCGGACCTGAACCCAATCGAGATGGTTTGGGGTGAGCTGGACCGCAGAGTGAAGGCAAAAGGTCCAACAAGTGCTAAGCATCCCTGGGAACTCCTTCAAGACTGTTGGAAGACCATTTCAGGGGACTACCTCTTGAAGCTCATCAAGAGAATGCCAAGAGTGTGCAAAGCAGTAATCCAAGCAAAAGGTGGCTACTTTGAAGAACCTAGAATATGACATATTTTCAGTTGTTTCACACTTGTTTGTTATGTATATAATTCCACATGTGTTAATTCATAGTTTTGATGCCTTCATAGTCATGAAAAGAAAGAAAACTCTTTGAATGAGAAGGTGTTTCCAAACTTTTGGTCTGTACTGTATATATATATATATATATATATATATAGTAGATGAAAAACGGACAGCACTCCAGGTAAAAGTAGATGGTGTTTATTCACCCATGTGGATGGCAACGTTTCAGCTCATACAAGAGCCTTTGTCAAGCTCTTGGCTTGACAAAGGCTCTTGTATGAGCTGAAACATTGCCATCCACATGGGTGAATAAACACCATCTACTTTTACCTGGAGTGCTGTCCGTTTTTCATCTACTATTGACGGGGTAAGCTGCTACATCCCTGGACATAGCACCCTTTCTGTGTTGTTCTTCCGGTGCCGCCATTGTTTTTCTTTTTTTATATATATATATATATAAAAAAAGAAAAAAGATGGCAGCACCGTCACAGAAAAAAAGGGAATGAAGGGTGCAAAAAAGCCCAATGTGGATACAAGCCAATCCAATGATGCAGACGTAGAAAAAGGGCAGCACTCCAATAGATAAAATATCAAAAAACTTTATTTACCCATAAGGCTGTAGCGACGTTTCGGCTCTAACACAGGAGCCTTCCTCGCTTGAGGAAGGCTCCTTTGTTAGAGCCGAAACGTCGCTACACCCTCATGGGTAAATAAAGTTTTTGGATATTTTATCTATTGGAGTGCTGCCCTTTTTCTACGTCTATATATAATTTGTTTCAGGAGTTTTACTAGGCATTCATAGGAAGTTTTGATAATCTGCAAACTGGTCCCCATGCCAATGAAACGCGTCGGGACAATATAGCATAATTGCACCTGGGACCATTGAGTCACTTTTTGGATTACAGCGTCCCAGTACCCCTGTCTCTCCACTCTATCCTCCCTCCTGTCCTTTGCCTATTGGATTGTGCACTGTTCTGAAGGCATTTAGAGGTCACATTGATTGAATTTTACGGTGTGACCTTGTCTTGTTTTATGAATAATTTTGGGCCTTTTAATATTATATATCAATAAATGTTATGTTTTAATTGCGGTAAATCATTCATGTGAAAAGAGTTGTTAATATTGTTACCGCCTATAAATTTGGCCTTGACTACTGGAACTTGGTCGTGTGTGATTTAAAAAAAAAAATAATCCTTAACGAATATGGACACCTTTAGGGGCATTTTTTATTATTGCATTCTTCATATATTGGGCTATAAATCATTTTTAAAATTTACAACAGTTTGTCTTCTATATCTCTCACTTTTACCTTATCTGCGGATTATTGCCTCCTCTTCTCACTGAATTCCGAGTTTCTTTGATGGCTTTAGCTTTTATCTTTACTTTCATAACAGCTTACAAACACTAATTTAAGCAATTTGTTTAATGAAAATGATAAGAATATGGATTTAATGAGTGTTTATGAGCTGGGAACTAGAAAAAAAGGATATAGATTAAGCCAATAGAGCAGTTCTCTGACCAAATTAAGTGAGAAGGAGAAGTAACAATCTATAAATGGAGGGGAAATGAAAGCTGTAGAGCACAAATCATTGAAATTTTTTAATAAAGACCATTTAGAAAAATGAATAGAATATAATGATAAAAAAAAAGTTAAATTCCCTAAGAGCTTTTCATGGTCTTTAAAGGTGTACATACATCTTTAGTTATACAAGGAGAGATCTAATCAATGTTATATTAGTTATGTTAGGGTACGGCCACACAGTCACATTTCTGCATGTAGTTTTGGAAGCAAAAGCCAGGAGTAAATTAAACGAAAGAAGTTGTATTTGTCCTTCATACTTTCTCTCCTTTTATGATCCATTCCTGAGCTCAGCTTCTAAAATGGCATCAGGAAACCTGACCTTGTTGCCATACCCTTAGGCTGGTTTCACACGGGCGTTGCGGATTGGGGCCGGATGCGCTCAGAGTGCGTTCAATGGAACTCGCACTATTTTGCAAGCAAGTTCAGTCAGTTTTGTCTGCAGTTGCGTTTAGTTGTTCAGTTTTTTCCGCACGGGTGCAATGCGTTTTGATGCTTTTTTCGCGCGCGTGATAAAAAACTGAATGTTTGCAAACAACATCTCTTAGCAACAATCAGTGAAAAACGCATCGCACCCGCACTTGCTTGCGGATGCAATGCATTTTTCACGCAGCCCCATTCGCTTTTATGGGGCCAGAGCTGCGTGAAAAACGCAGAATATAGAACATGCTGCGATTTTCACGCAACGCAGAACTGATGTGTGAAAAACAACACTCATGTACACAGACCCATTGAAATGAATGGGTCAGGATTCAGTGCGGGTGCTATGCGTTCATGTCACGCATTTCAGCCGCGCGGAAAACTCGCTCGTGTGAAAGGGGCCTTAGGGTATTGCAAGAGGTCACTATAGAAGAGCAGAATTTTGTGCTTCAAAATGTTGTCCAAGGTTTTTAGATGGTCACATTGTCTTTCAACTTTTTGTTTTGAATGTATCAAATAGATTTGGCTGTTTCGACGAAGTTCAAAAAGAAATTTGGCTTGTGATGAAAAACTTTGTCAATAAATTGCATTCCATTGAATGTCACGGGCACAATGATGGGGAATGGTGATCGCGCCATCTTGATTGAATAAATCTCTTGTGTGCTGATTTGACGTCATCAAGCTGGACATATGCACTGATGTCATTACAGATGACTAGAGTTGAGCGGACACCTGGATGTTCGGGTTCGGCGAACTAGGGAAAAAAGTTTGAGTTCGGGACCCGAACTTGACCCCGAACCCCATTAAAGTCAATAGGGACCCAAACTTTTAAGCACTAAAATGGCTGTTAAAATGTCATGGAAAGGGCTAGAGGGCTGCAAATGGCATCAAAATGTGGTTAAGACCATGGCAAGTGCTCTGCAAACAAATGTAGATAGGGAAATGACTTTAAATAACAAAATACGTAAAAATAAAAAAATATAGAATCTTGATCTAGGAGGACCAGGTCCATATGGAGTAGGAGGTTGAGGAGGCGGTGGACGTGGCGGTTTAGGTGGAAGTGGCGGTGGAGGAGGAGGTAGCCTACACTGGTTTTTGGTTTTAAATTTTATTTTTAAAATGAGGGTACACCCCAAAACATTGGGAAATATAACCTGTGATAACCCACTCTAGTCATGCTAAACACACGTTCAGACAATACACTGGCTGCAGGGCAGGCCAGCACCTCCAAGGGGAAAAGGGCAAGCTCAGGCCATGTGCCCAATTTGGAGACCCAGAAGTTGCAGGGGCTGACCCCTGTCAGTCAGTTCGTGTAGGCGTGTGCACACTTACTGCCCCACCATGTCGCACATCCCTGTGATGTTCACGATCCAATTTGATATCTGCTCTATCAACTTTCGATGTTCTTTTATGCGCCGTGATCACGGGCGGCGGGGAATCAGGGTTCCAGGCCAGAGAGGGAGCGTGAGAAAGAGATACCACATCCAAGGGAGGATTAATTTTTTCAAATTTAAAATTAGAGTTGAAATATGGGAGAAGTTAATAAAGCATAAAAGTGTGACAACTTTTCAAAGTTTAAGCATTGAATGAAAGGATGTGGTGCGCATTAATTACTGAATAATTTATAAAATTTTATTCCCTGTCACCTATGCATAGCAGGTGTTTATTCACGTCTAAAATTGTATAATGTCAACCCAAGAATGTAACAGAAAAATTATTGAAATTTATTAAGCTGTCAACTAAGTAGAGGAGGGGTATTTTACACCCAAAAATTGGTTAATTTCACCCGAAAAAGTAAATGACAATTTTTTTTTGTTTAACCAGTCTACTAGGTATAGCAGTGGTACTATACATCCAAAAATTTGTTAATTTCACCATAAAATGTAACTGACAATTTTTATAATTTTTTTTTACCGGTCTACTAGGTATAGCAGAGGTACTATACACCCAAAAATTGGTGAATTTCACCCGAAATGTAAATGACAAAGTAGTGAAATGATATAAAATAAAACACGTACAAAAAAAAAAATGGATTTATGAGGTGGAGTTCCATATGGAGTAGGAGTTTGAGGAGGCGGTGGACGTAGCGGAGTGGGTGGAAGGAGCGGTGGAGGAGGACGAGATAGCCAACACAGGTTTTTGGTTTTAATTTAATTTTGTAAAATTAAGGTACACTCCAAAAGAGTGTGAAATATCCAAAATACAAACATGAGCAATTGCGCTGCAGTATAACAATGGCTGCTTAGTGCCGGTATACATGTCTATTCTGCACAAGGTATGGACAAGTCCTGAGGGATCCATGCCTGGTTCATTTTAATGAACGTGAGCATGTCCACATTGGCTGTGGACAGGCGGCTGTGCTTGTCTGTGATGACGCCCCCTGCCCTGCTAAACACACGTTCAGACAATACACTGGCTGCAGGGCAGGCCAGCACCTCCAAGGCGTAAAGGGCAAGCTCAGGCCATGGGCGCAATTTTGAAACCCAGAAGTTGAAGAGGGCAGACCCGTCATTCAGTATGTGTAGGCGTGTGCACACATACTGCCCCACCATGTTAGTGAAATGCTGCCTCCTGCTAAGACGTTTCATATCAGCTGGTGGTGCTGGTTGTTGTGGCCTGCTGACAAAGCTTTTCCACATTTCGGCAATAATAACTCTGCCTAATGAGGTGTTGGCGGTGCCCCAGCTGCATTTGCGACCTCTTCCTCGGCCTTCGCCCTGTGCTTCCACTGTGCCCCCGCTGTCAGGTGGGAATGCCACCAGCGTGTGCTTGTACTCGCGCATCTTACGATCACGCTCCAGTAACGGAATTAAGGACGGTACGTTGTCCTTGTAACGGGGATCCAGCAGCGTGGCCACCCAGTAATCAGCACAAGTTAGAATGTGGGTAACTCGGCAGTCGTTGCGGAGACACTGCAGCATGTAATCGCTCATGTGTGCCAGGCTGCCCAGAGGCAACGAAAAGCTGTCATCTGTGGGAGTTGCATCATCTGTGTCCTCTGTATCCCCCCATCCATGCACCAGTGATGGCCATGAGCTGGTCTGGGTGCCACCCTGCTGTGAACATAGTTTCTCCTCCTCCATCTCCTCATCCTCCACCTCGTCATCCTCCAGAACTGTGCCCTGGCTGGACAATTGTGTACCTTGGGTTTGTGGGTGCAGGAACCCACCCTCGGAGCCACTTGGGAATGACTGGCCGGAAACCCTACGAAATGATCCCTCTTTCTCCTCCTCCTCCTGTGCCACATCCTCTTCCATCATCGCCAGGAGCGTTTTTTCAAGGAGGCATAGAAGTGAGATAGTAACGCTGAGAACTGCATTATCGGCACTTGCCATGTTGGTGGAGTACTCGAAACAGCGCAACAAGGAACACAGGTCTCGCATGGAGGCCCAGTCATTGGTGGTGAAGTGGTGCTGTCCCGTGCGTGCTGCAGCTGAAACTCCACTATCGCCTGCTGCTGCTCGCATAGTCTGGCCAGCATGTGCAAGGTGGAGTTCCACCTTGTGGGCACGTCGCATATGAGGCGGTGAGCGGGAAGGCCGAAGTTACGCTGCAGCGCTGACAGGCGAGCAGCAGCAGGGTGAGAACGCCGAAAGCGCACACAGACGGCCGCACTTTATGCAGCAGCTCTGACATGTCGGGGTAATTTTTAAGGAATCTCTGCACCACCAAATTCAGCACATGCGCCAGGCAAGGGATGTGTGTCAATCCGGCTAGTCCCAGAGCTGCTACAAGATTTCGCCCATTATCGCACACCACCAGGCCGGGCTTGAGGCTGACTGGCACAAACCACTCATCGGTCTGTTGTTTCAAATCCCTGATTCAAACCCCTGTATGTAGAGGGGGTATCTCACATGGTCTGAACCAGTGTAGGCCTGAAGTAAATATATCTTTGCACAAAAAGGCTGTATTTCAAATGGCTGTATTTCAAATGCCTTATTCAAAACCCTGTATGTAGAGGGGGTATCTCACAGAGCCTGAACCAGTGTAGGCCTGAATTCAATATTGGTTCACCAAATGGTGGTATTTAAAATTTCTGAATGTAACCCAAATGTATTAAGGGTGTATCTCACAATGACATCTGCATCAAAGGCTGCCAACTAAATTTTTTGTGCCCAAACAAGTGTTTGTTTAACAACTGAATTTGACAGCAAGGCCTGAAAATAGTGTTTTTTGTCAAAAAAGTTTGTTTTTCAAACCCAGAAAATGATGGGTGTATTTCTAGCTTCAATTGCACACTGATTAATCAAGATGTTGTAGATTGCCAAAATTGTGTTTTTTTTGGTAACATAAATATGAAAGATGTATATATATTAAACTTGAATTTAACACTTGCAGATATGTAAAATACAGTTTTTTGAAAAAAAAAGTGTGTTTTTCAAACCATAGAAAATGATGGGTGTATTTCTAGCTTAAATGGCACACTGACTAATCCAAATGTTGTAGATTGCCAAAAAAGTCTTTTTTGGTAACAGAATATGAAAGCTGTATATATTAAACTTGAATTTAACACTTGCAGATCTGGAAAATACAGTTTTTTGAAGAAAAAAATGTGTGTTTTTCAAACCACAGAAAATGATGGGTGTATTTCTAGCTTAAATTGCACACTGACTAATCCAGATGTTGTAGATTGCCCAAAAAGTATTTTTTTTGTAACAGAATATGAAAGCTGTATATATTAAACTTGAATTTAACACTTGCAGATCTGGAAAATACAGTTTTTTGAGAAAAAAGTGTGTTTTTCAAACCACAGAAAATGATGGGTGTATTTCTAGCTTAAATTGCACACTGTCTAATACAGATGTTGTAGATTGCCAAAAAAGTATTTTTTTGGTAACAGAATATGAAAGCTGTATATATTAAGCTTGAATTTAACACTTGCAGATCTGGAAAATACTGTTTTTCGGAAAAAAAATATGTATTTTTAAAACCCCAGAAAATGATGGGTGTATTTCTACCTTAAATTGCACACTGACTAATCCAGATGTTGTAGTTTGCCCCCAAAAAATTGTGATTTGCAATGTCCCAAAAGCTCAGATGCAGTGCTGGTGCACTGAGCTTGCATAAAATGGCCGCTGCCGCCGGTCTCCTGACTAACAGAATTATAAATGTTATTTTTTTTTGGTCAATGGCCTCAGGGCAAGGTAAAACGATTGTGTCCTGCACCCACACAACTATTTCTAGGTAGATCGCTGAGTTAGATTCTCTCCTATTCTCTCCCTGAAATCACAAGTCCAGCAGCATCCTCTCCCTACACTTGTAACAGCAGAGTGACATGCAGCGCTACGTGGCCTCTCCACGAGCAAATGGATGAGATGAGTTGTATTTTTTTGTTTTGTACCGCCATTTCAGAAAAAATTTATTCATCACCACGAAGCGCAATAAAATTCAGCATCATGATGAATGATGAATCAAATTTTACTGAAGTCAATTAATTGCTCATCACTAGTATCAAACAACAAACTGAAAAAGTTGTTTAATTTGGCATCACAGTAAATTTGGACCGTCCAAGATTTAAACCTGTATGTGCAGGTCATTTAATAAATTGCTAATAATAGGTAATTTGTGACCCAAAAACCTCACATTGTTGCTGAAGGTGATTTGCTCCAAAGGCAGCTTTAGATGAGGTTGTTTTTGGCTGAACTTCATAAACCCTATAGTGTCACCAGGGGATAGTCCTTTAGTGACAAGGTGCAACTTTATAATGGGTCATTTCTGGGGTCAGATTCCCTTCACTTATAAATAATTCTATTCAATCATTTACAATTATTAATAATAATTAATTTTAGTTTAGTTTAGCTTAATTTAAATTTAGTTCAGTCATTAAAAATATTTCATATACCGGTATTTAAGATTTGATTAATAATTGATAATACATCTTTTGGTAATGTTAGGATTTTTTTTTCTGCCACATAATGCAATCCTTTTATTTTCTACCAAAAATGTATAGTAAATAATTGCTAGCTGAAATTTGCCTAAAAAATTGCTAGACAAAAAACACAACCTTTTAGAAATCGTACAACTACTTTAAAAAAGTTGTTGCACAAGTAAAAACGAACTTGCTATTTTCATAAAGGGGGCACTAAAATGTGACAGGCATAAATATGGCTTGGTTCTCAAGCGGTTGAAGATAAATTTTCCTTATATTTACTGTACTGTCATCTAGAATGTATTTATGTCACAATTATAAAGATGCCCATATACCTTCAATAGTTTCAGGCAACTATTATCTCTCCCATACACATAAAGGCTCGGTTTGACCAAGCATATATCTGTTTCAATGGGAGAGGAGAAAATAGCTGCTCTGGTTCTGGTTTATCTTCTGGGAACACAAAAGAATAAGGTAAAAATTCAATTTATCGAACCTTCTCTTTCTCAACATGTGGAGGGTTAATCAGGAGACCCTCATTCACATATGGTCGGCCAGCCTGCCGAAAATGGTGGGTTCATACAACAATACAATAATTTGTATTGGGCTTAAAAATATAACATAAACTAACATATAGATCATAATTTCCATCTTATTGAGAAAGTAATGCATTTATGTCCCAATGGAGGGAAGCATTCTCTCACATGCAAGCTATTTCAAAGAATTATGAAAATAAACTAATTAATGCTGTAATATTTTGCATTTCCTTTGTGGTAAAGTTATCAGAAATATTGTTTGCTTGGTTGGGCCTGTCCACTTCCATATGTCACTTTTAATACGCATCGCTGGTCCGTGTATGAAAACTGATTGCAGGTATAACAAGCTATCCACATCCCGTAGACTGCCTGTTAATTATTTGAAGATTTCAGCCTGTGCACAAACTACACAAGCAGGCAATGCTAAATTCCTTAGACACTAATTAATAGCATTTACAATGACAGACACATTATCCTTCCGGTAATATTTCTTCCCTATCTGATTCCAAGATCATTTTCTATAGTAATGACTCACTGACAATTTCTTCAAGTGACCTTACCAATCACACTGGCTAGGTCAGAACTTTGATTTTATAAGTATGGTTCAATGTAAGATATGAACACATCCGTCTTCTGTTACTATTAGAGTGTTCTGTCTAGGGTTAATAAAGGAGCATTTTAGAATTCAGAAAAAGAAGATGAGTGAACGCTTTCTCATTCCTACCAATCCAACTTGCAAAAGATAGAACCTTGATTTTATAAGTGCGTTTCAGTGAAAGACATGAACACATCTGTTTGATATTACTTTCTTAGACGCCCCCTTTGGAATTCATCTTGACAGATTAAGAATTTAGTAAAAGGAAGACATAAAAAGTTCAAGATGGCAGAATACAATGAGCTTAATGCATATAAACTGTGCAAATAAAAAGGATTTGTTTGCAGGCTGGAAACAATATTAACACTTTTTATTTGTGATGTTGCCCATATCCCTTCAATAGCTGTTGTCTGAGTTCTCATTTAGCTAGCAGCTATCTCTCCTTACTCCCCCATACACATACATGCTCAGTAGAGTGTGTATGTATGAGGAGAAAGCCAATGCCAGATACCTCTTGTCGCAATCTTTGTCCCAGAAGAATAAAAGAGTCTTAAAGAGTCAAGAGCAGAGATGAGCTAATTGAATAGTACAAATTCAAATTCATTCAAAAATAAGGGACTGACCCCGCTTCTCTAAAGACTCTCCCCTCCCCTTTGATTGACAGAGCCAGGCATCTTGCCCAGCCCTGTCAATCTTGTGCCTGCTTTGTTTCCCTGAGTAACAGTGCAAGGGCAGAGGCTCTGCTTCTGCTACCTGAGCAGAGCAGATGCCAACTATCCATTTGCCACTACACTTCCAGACATAGCCAGATGTGAGCATCGTTTGGGTGCACTGAAGTGTAAAATATTGGTTGCAATTTTGAGTGATTCTTGTAGGATGGATCACAAAAGTTTCGGTTTCGTAACAAATTCCATTTGTGCCAAATCAATTTGATGATCTCTAAGGCCAAGTTCCCACTTCAGTTATTTGGTCATTTATTTCCATCAGTTATTGGGAACCAACATCAGCTGCAGGTCAAAAACACACAACAGGTGTATATCTTTCTATTATACCTTACCTCTGTGGAGGTTTCACTACTGGTTTTGGCTCACAATTAGAGTTGAGCGGACACCTGGATGTTCAGGTTCGGCAGGTTCGGCCGAACTTGAAAAAAAAGTTCGGGTTCGGGACCCGAACTTGACCCGAACTTGACCCCGAACCCCATTGAAGTCAATGGGGACCCGAACTTTTGGGCACTAAAATGGCTCTAAAATAGTCCTGGAAATGGCTAGAGGGCTGCAAAAGGCATAGAAATGTGCTTAAGAGCATGACAACTGTTCTGCAAACAAATGTGGATAGGGAAATGACTTAAAATAACATAAAATACTGAAAAATTTAAAATAACAATCTGGATCTAGGAGTAGGAGGTTGAGGAGGCGGTGGATGTGGCGGTGTAGGTTGACGTGGCGGTGTAGGTGGAAGCGGCGGTGAAAGAGGAATAGGTAGCCAACACTGATTTGTGTTATTTTATATTTTTAAATATTGGGACATATAACAAAATAAACCAAAGAATAATTGCACTTGAGTACAAGAATGGATGGTTGAGGCTGGTATAAATGTCTATTCTGCTCAAGGTACGGACAAGTCCTGTGGGATCCATGCCTGGTTCATTTTAATAAACGTAAGCTTGTCCACATTGGCTGTGGCCTGTGCTAATGCTCTCTGCCGTGTTAAACACGCGTTCACACTATACACTGGCTGCAGGGCAGGTCAGCACCTCCAAGGCTGACAAAGCTTTTCCATATTTTGGCCATGCTAACCCTGCCTTCTCAGGTGCTGGTGGTGCCCCAGCTGCATTGGCGACCTCTTCCTCCTCCTCTGCCTTCACCTTGTGCTTCCACTGTGCCCCCGCTGTCAGGTGGGAATGCTATCATCAGCGTGCGCTTGTAGTCGCGCATCTTCCGATCAGTAACAGATGTTTTCACTAAATTTAGTTCCCTGTCAGCAATGCAGAGCAGGGGTTCATTCATGGCAAAAGGGGGTTTATGTCACCCAGCAATACAACAGAGGATTTTGAGAGATTTAGGCCCCTGTCACCAAGGCACAGCAGGGGTTCATTCATGGCAAAAGGGGGTTCATGTCACCCAGCAATAGAACAGACGATTTTGAGAGATTTAGACCCCTGTCACCCAGGCACAGCAGGGGTTCATTCATGGCAAAAGGGGGTTCATGTCACCCAGCAATAGAACAGAGGATTTTGAGAGATTTAGGCCCCTGTCACCCAGGCACAGAGGGGTTCATTCACGGCAAAAGGGGGTTCATGTCACCCAGCAATACAACAGAGGATTTTGAAAGATTTAGGCCCCTGTCACCCAGGCACAGCAGGGGTTCATTCACGGCAAAAGAGGGTTCATGTCACCCAGCAATACAACAGAGGATTTTGAGAGATTTAGGCGCTGTCACCCAGGCACAGCAGGGGTTCATTCACGGCAAAAGGGGGTTCTTGTCACCCAGCAATACAACTGAGGATTTTTGAGAGATTTAGGCCCCTGTCAACCAGGCACAGCAGGGGTTCATTCACGGCAAAAGAGGGTTCATGTCACCCAGCAATACAACAGAGGATTTTGAGAGATTTAGGCGCTGTCACCCAGGCACAGCAGGGGTTCATTCACGGCAAAAGGGGGTTCTTGTCACCCAGCAATACAACTGAGGATTTTTGAGAGATTTAGGCCCCTGTCAACCAGGCACAGCAGGGGTTCATTCACGGCAAAAGGGGGTTCATGTCACCCAGCAATAGAACAGACGATTTTGAGAGATTTAGGCCCCTGTCACCCAGGCACAGCAGGGGTTCATTCACGGCAAAAGGGGGTTCTTGTCACCCAGCAATACAACTGAGGATTTTTGAGAGATTTAGGCCCCTGTCAACCAGGCACAGCAGGGGTTCATTCACGGCAAAAGGGGGTTCATGTCACCCAGCAATAGAACAGACGATTTTGAGAGATTTAGGCCCCTGTCACCCAGGCACAGCAGGGGTTCATTCACGGCAAAAGAGGGTTCATGTCACCCAGCAATACAACAGAGGATTTTGAGAGATTTAGGCCCCTGTCACCCAGGCACAGCAGGGGTTCATTCACGGCAAAAGGGGGTTCTTGTCATCCAGCAATACAACTGAGGATTTTTGAGAGATTTAGGCCCCTGTCAACCAGGCACAGCAGGGGTTTATTCACGGCAAAAGGGGGTTCTTGTCACCCAGCAATACAACTGAGGATTTTTGAGAGATTTAGTCCCCTGTCACCCAGGCACAGCAGGGGTTCATTCACGGCAAAAGGGGGTTCTTGTCACCCAGCAATACAACTGAGGATTTTTGAGAGATTTAGGCCCCTGTTAACCAGGCACAGCAGGGGTTCATTCACGGCAAAAGGGGGTTCATGTCACCCAGCAATAGAACAGACGATTTTGAGAGATTTAGGCCCCTGTCACCCAGGCACAGCAGGGGTTCATTCACGGCAAAAGGGGATTCTTGTCACCCAGAAATAGAACAGAGGATTTTGAGAGATTTAGGCCCCTGTCACCCAGGCACAGCAGTGGTTTGAGTACACCAAAAATGGTAAAATGTCACCCGACAATTGAAAATAAGAATTTTTTCAATTTAGGGCACTAAAATTGGCACTTTTTTAAATTAAAATGGCTCTAAAATTGTCCTTGAAAAGGCTAGAGGAATGTAAAGGCAGTAAAATGTACTTAAGAGTATGGCAACTGCTCTGCAAACAAATGTGGATAGGGAAATAAAATGAAATATAATAACTTAAAATTACAAATTATTAACCTGCAACTCAGAGAAGGAGGTGGATATGGAGTCGGAGGTTGAAGAGGCGGTGAATGTGGTGTTGTAGGTGGAGGCAGCAATGGATGAGGAGGAGGTAGCCAACAATGTTTTTGTAAAAAAAAAAAAAAAAAAAAAGAATCATTGCACTTGACTTGAGTACAAGAATGTATGTTTGATGGTGGTATAAATGTCTATTCTGCACAAGGTACAGACAAGTCTTGTGGGATCCAAGCCTGGTTCATTTTAATGAACGTGAGCTTGTCCACGTTGGCTGTGGACAGGCGGCTGTGTCTGTCTGTAATGACGCCTCCTGCCGTGCTAAATACACGTTCAGAGAGTACACTGGCTGCAGGGCAGGCCAGCACCTCCAAGGCATACAGGGCAAGCTCTGGCCATGTGGACAATTTGGAGACCCAGAAGTTGAATGGGGCAGAACCATCAGTCAGTACGTGTAGGCATGTGCACAGGTACTGTTCCACCATGTTGTTCAAATGCTGCCTCCTGCTAACACGCTCCATATCAGCAGTTAGGGCCAGTTGTTGCGGCGAGGTGACAAAGCTTTTCCACATGTCGGCCATGCTAACCCTGCCTTCTGAGGTGCTGGCGCTGACACAGCTGCGTTGGCGACCTCTTCCTCCTTCTCTGCCTTCGCCTTGTGCTTCCACTTGTCCCCCGGCGTCAGTCGGGAATGCTCTCAGGAGCGAGTCTACCAGCGTGCGCCTGTAGTCGCGCATCTTCCGATCACGCTCCAGTGAGGGAATTAAGGACGGCACATTGTCTTTGTAACGGGGATCCAGCAGGGTGGCCACCCAGTAGTCAGCACATGTTAAAATGTGGGCAACTCTGCTGTCGTTGTGCAGGCACTGCAGCATGTAGTCGCTCATGTGTGCCAGGCTGCCCAGAGGTAAGGACAAGCTGTCCTCTGTGGGAGGCGTATCGTCTGCGTCCTCCATATCCCCCCAGCCACGCACCAGTGATGGGCCCGAGCAGCGTTGGATGCCACCCCGCTGTGAACATGCTTCATCCCACTCCTCATCCTCCTCTTCCTCATCCTCATCCTCCTCCTCCTCGTCCTCCAGTAGTGGGCCCCGGCTGGCCAAATGTGTACCTGGCCTCTGGTGTTGCAAAAATCCTCTTTCTGAGCCACTTCTAAAAGACCGGCCTGAAAGTGTTAGAGGTGACCCCTCTTCCTCCTCCTCGTCCTGGGCCACATCCTCTTCCATCATCGCCCTAAGAGTTTTCTCAATGAGACATAGAAGTGGTATTGTAACGCTGATAATGGCGTCATCGCCACTGGCCATGTTGGTGGAGTACTCGGAACAGCGCAACAGGGCACACAGTTCTCGCATTGTGGCCCAGTCATTGGTGTTGAAGTGGTGCTGTTCCGCAGTGTGACTCACCCGTGCGTGCTGCAGCTGAAACTCCACTATGGCCTGCTGCTGCTCGCACAGTCTCTCCAGCATGTGCAAGGTGGAGTTCCACCTGGTGGGCACGTCGCATATGAGGCGGTGAGCGGGAAGGCCGAAGTTACGCTGTAGAGCAGACAGCCGAGCGGCGGCAGGATGAGAACGCCAGAAGCACGCACAGACGGCCCGCACTTTATGCAGCAGCTCAGACATGTCGGGGTAGTTGTGAATGAATTTCTGCACCACCAAATTCAGCACATGCGCCAGGCAAGGGATGTGCATCAAACCGGCTAGTCCCAGAGCTGCAACGAGATTTCGCCCATTATCGCACACCACCAGGCCGGGCTTGAGGCTCACCGGCAGCAACCACTCGTCGGTCTGTTGTTCTATACCCCGCCACAACTCCTGCGCGGTGGGGGCCTGTCCCCCAAACACATTAGTTTCAGAACGGCCTGCTGATGTTTACCCCTGGCTGTGCTGAAGTTGGTAGTGAAGGTCTGTCGCTGACCGGATGAGGAGGTGGTAGAAGAGGATGAGGAAGCCGAGTAGGAAGAGGAAGCAACAGGAGGCAAAGAATGATGCCCTGCGATCCTTGGCGGTGGAAGAACGTGCGCCAAACAGCTCTCCACCTGGGGCCCAGCCGCCACTACATTTACCCAGTGTGCAGTTCGGGAGATATAGCGTCCCTGGCCGTGCTTACTGGTCCACGTATATGTGGTTAGGTGGACCTTGCCACAGATGGCGTTGCACAGTGCACACTTGATTTTATCTGATACTTGGTTGTGCAGGGAGGGCACGGCTCTCCTGGAGAAGTAGTGGCGGCTGGGAACGACGTACTGTGGGACAGAAAGCGACATGAGCTGTTTGAAGCTGTCCGTCTCCACCAGCCTGAATGACAGCATTTCAAAGGCCAGCAGTTTAGAAATGCTGGCATTCAGGGCCAGGGATCGAGGGTGGCTAGGTGGGAATTTACGCTTTCTCTCAAAGGTTTGTGAGATGGAGAGCTGAACGCTTCCGTGTGACATGGTGGAGATGCTTGGTGACAGAGGTGTTGTTGTTGGTGGCACATCCTCTGTTTGCTGGGCGGCAGGTGCCAAAGTTCCTCCAGAGGCGGAGGAAGAGGCCGAGGCAGCAGCAGAAGAGGGAGCAGGAGGTGCCTGAGACCTTTCTTGGTTTTGAAGGTGCTTACTCCACTGCAGCCCGTGTCTCGCATGCAGATGCCTGGTCATGCAGGTTGTACTAAGGTTCAGAACGTTAATGCCTCGCTTCAGGCTCTGATGGCACAGCGTGCAAACCACCGGGGTCTTGTCGTCAGCACATTGTGTGAAGAAGTGCCATGCCAGGGAACTCCTTGAAGCTGCCTTTGGTGTGCTCGGTCCCTGGTGACGGTGGCTAGTAGAAGGCAAACTGTTTTGGCGATGGCTGCTCGTCTTTTGCACCCTGCTCCCGCTTTTGCTACGCTGTTGGCTCGGTCTCACCACTGCCTCTTGCTCCAAACTCTGAAAGTCAGTGGCACGACCTTCATTCCATGTGGGGTCTAGGACCTCATCGTCCCCTGCATCGTCTTTCACCCAGTCTTCCTCCCTGACCTCCTTTTCGGTCTGCATACTGCAGAAAGACGCAGCAGTTGGCACCTGTGTTTCGTCATCATCAGAGACGTGCTGAGGTGGTATTCCCATGTCCTCATCAGGAAACATAAGTGGTTGTGCGTCAGTGCTTTGTATGTCTTCCACCCCTGGGGAAGGGCTAGGTGGATGCCCTTGGGAAACACTGGCAGCAGAGTCTTCAAACAGCATAAGAGACTGCTGCATGACTTGAGGCTCAGACAGGTTCCCCGATATGCACGGGGGTGATGTGACAGACTGATGGGCGCCACCTGTGCGCTTTCTGCAGAAGACTGGGTGGGAGATAATGTGAACGTGCTGGATCCACTGTCGGCCACCCAATTGATTAGCTCCTGTACTTGCTCAGGCCTTACCATTCTTAGAACGGCATTAGGCCCGACCAAATATTGCTGTCGATTCTGGCGGCTACTGGGACCTGAGGTAGTAGGTTCAGTAGGACGTGTAGCTGTGGCAGAATGGTCACGTCCTCTCCCTCCAACAGAGGCTCCACTAACACCCTCACCACGACCATGACTGCGTCCCTTATTAGATGTTTTCCTCATCGTTAGCGTTTACAAAGCAAAGTAAAAAGCGGTTAAGTCTGTTAAAAATAATTAAACGTCAATAAAAACACTGATGTAGGGTAAAACTCTATATGCCAAAGCCGTATTTATGGTCTGAATGTGACAGTCACTTATGCACGTGTAATCCCAGATGTGCAATATATTAGAGGCTTTTTTTCCCCCAGTAACCAAAAAGCCGTATTTATGGCCTAAATGTGACAGTCACTTATGCTTGTCTAATCCCAGATGTGCAGTATATTAGAGGGTTTTTTCACCCTAACCAAAAAGCTGTATTTCTGTCCTAAATGTGACAGTCACTTATGCTTGTCTAATCCCAGATGTGCAGTATATTAGAGGGTTTTTTCACCCTAACCAAAAAGTTGTATTTCTGTCCTAAATGTGACAGTCACTTATGCACGTGTAATCCCAGATGTGCAGTATATGATAGGCTTTTTTCACCCCAGTATGCCAAAGCCGTATTTATGG
Organism: Bufo bufo; assembly: GCF_905171765.1. Taxonomy (NCBI): domain Eukaryota; kingdom Metazoa; phylum Chordata; class Amphibia; order Anura; family Bufonidae; genus Bufo; species Bufo bufo. The sequence continues at coordinate 359,074,828 of NC_053391.1, read as the reverse complement.
CCTAAATATGACTGTCACTTATGCACATGTAATCCAAGATGGGCAATATATTAGAGTTTTTTTTTCACCCCAGTAACCAAAAAGCTGTATTTCTGGCCTAAATGTAACAGTCACTTATGCTTGTCTAATCCCAGATGTGCAGTATATCAGAGGCTTTTTTCACCCCAGTGTTCCAAAGCTGTATTTCTGGACTTGCAGACATGCAGATAGCCTGTGCTGGTGCACTATCATTGCATAAAATGGCTGCCGATCATGTATTGATATTGACAAACTTTTTTCTTCAGTTAATTTTCAGTAGTAGTTGGCTCAGGGCAGGCTTAAAAAAATTGTGCACTGCACCCACAAAACACTTTTGCTGTAGATCGCTGAGTACAAAAAACAGTTCTTGATAAGATTTCTCCCTGATCTCTCCCTCACAGCAGCTGCAGCCTCTTCCTACACTAATCCGAGCAGAGTGACGGGCGGTGCTACGAGACTCCAGCTTAAATAGAGGCTGGGTCACATGCTGCAGTTGGCCAATCACAGCCATGCCAATAGTAGGCATGGCTGTGATGGCCTTTTGGGGCAAGTAGTATGACGCTTGTTGATTGGCTGCTGTGCAGCCTTTCAAAAAGCGCCCTAAAAATCGCCGAACACCGAACCCAAACTTTTACGTAAATGTTCGGGTTCGGGTGCCGAAAACTCTAAAGTTCGGTACGAACCCGAACTTTATAGTTCGGGTTCGCTCAACTCTACTCACAATCACTGATGGAAATAACTGGTCAAATAACTGAAGTGGGAACTCAGCCTAATACTGCTCCAGTAATGTATAGGCTTCCTTGTTAATATGTGTTTCTTATTATTGTTCATGTGACTGTATGGCTGTTACACAATTAGGCCCTACTGTAATTCCCTAGTGTAATGTGAATGGAGGGTCATTTATCAGGTCATTTATCAATTGCAAGACCAAAGGCATTGTGTATTTGGCAACCTGTAAATGCGGGATGCAATATGTGGGAAAAACGATCCTTTCGGAGACGGATCGGTGAGCACTTGACATTCGGAATGGTGCAGATACCCCCATTGCACGTCAAGTTGCCTCAACCCACGACAATGACCTGAATTCCATTCATTTTCAGAGGATTGAAGTAGTGAGGAGATCTGTGAGAGGTGGCGATTTTGATAGAAGAGTATTACAAAAGGAAGCACAGTGGACCTTCAGGCTACAGACAGTGCGTCCCGAGGGGCTCAATGAATTTATTTCTTTTGCCTGCTTCATTTGAGATGGTCATAATAGATTTGCTGTTAAGGGTGCTTTTCAAAGTTTTATAATATATACAGTACAGACCAAAAGTTTGGACACACCTTCTCATTCAAAGAGTTTTCTTTATTTTCATGACTATGAAAATTGTAGATTCACACTGAAGGCATCAAAACTATGAATTAACACATGTGGAATTATATACATAACAAACAAGTGTGAAACAACTGAAAATATGTCATATTCTAGGTTCTTCAAAGTAGCCACCTTTTGCTTTGATTACTGCTTTGCACACTCTTAGCATTCTCTTGATGAGCTTCAAGAGGTAGTCCCCTGAAATGGTTTTCACTTCATAGGTGTGCCCTGTCAGGATTAATAAGTGGGATTTCTTGCCTTATAAATGGGGTTGGGACCATCAGTTGCGTTGAGGAGAAGTCAGGTGGATACACAGCTGATAGTCCTACTGAATAGACTGCTAGAATTTGTATTATGGCAAGAAAAAAGCAGCTAAGTAAAGAAAAATGAGTGCCATCATTACTTTAAGAAATGAAGGTCAGTCAGTCAGCCGAAAAATTGGGAAAACTTTGAAAGTAAGGGCTATTTGACCATGAAGGAGAGTGATGGGGTGCTGCGCCAGATGACCTGGCCTCCACAGTCAGCAGACCTGAACCCAATCGAGATGGTTTGGGGTGAGCTGGACCGCAGAGTGAAGGCAAAAGGGCTAACAAGTGCTAAGCATCTCTGGGAACTCCTTCAAAACTGTTGGAAGACCATTTCAGGGGACTACCTCTTGAAGCTCATCAAGAGAATGCCAAGAGTGTGCAAAGCAGTAATCAAAGCAAAAGGTGGCTACTTTGAAGAACCTAGAATATTACATATTTTCAGTTGATTCACACTTGTTTGTTATGTATATAATTCCACATGTGTTAATTCATAGTTTTGATGCCTTCATAGTCATGAAAATAAAGAACACACTTTGAATGAGAAGGTGTATCCAAACTTTTGGTCTGTACTGTATCTTGGAGTGCTCCTATGTAGTTGTCTACAATCCATCAATTTGAAAAAACATCAACCTGTCTAGGGTTTATTAATCTGAACATGCCCTTCTTGGTATATAACCTGACATCTCTCCCACTGCCGTTCGGTTTGTGGGTGTGGGGGTGTGAGTACAATATGACATCATGTATTTCATTCATATTCACTTCTAGTGAGTTTAGAGTCAATATTTGATGCCTACCTGCTGCGTTACTAATCGTCGATGTATTCCTGTTTAATTTCAGTGTTTTGACACTTGTTATGGTCCGTCCCTGGAGTGGGCGGCTGACATAGAGGCGGTGGTTTACTATGGTAACCGCATGTCTAGTTCCTTGATTGGCCATCTGGGGGATGAGCTCCGCCTTTTATAGGAGTGGCCTAGGTGACTTAATCAGCTGTTCTCGACGCCCGCGTCACGGCCATCCTAGCGCCGACGTTGCCACCTCCACATGTGAGAGGGGCAGCGCTGTTTGTTTGTTTGTCAGTGTTGTCTGTCTAAGCCCTCAGCTCCTGATGACTTACCACAAAGAAACGCATTGAGCATATAATGGGCGGTACATAGGCATATACAAACTAAAGCTGCTAGGTGTAGGGCGCTGTGCCGTCCCGGGCACTGAATTATCTGTGTGAGGGTGACATTACTAGGGGAGTTAATAGGAGGATTTGGTGGTAAATTTAGAGGCTACGCAGTGTGAGCGTGTACTAACGCTTTTATTGAACACTGTATATAGCATTTCTGCCCACTCCTCTCCCTGCAAGTAGTGGTGTCTCCTCTGTGCTCGGTCTTTCTTTCTTTATTTGTGGAAGCATCACATCATTAAATTGGTGGATACTCGACAAATTGATAGGGGTTTATCACCTTGCAAGCTCATTTCTGTCAGAGATACCTCCTCCATGTACCCCGCATAAAGCGATAGAGGTGGGAGTACTTTCTGACCAGAATTAGTGCCAATTGTTGCATTTATAGCTATACAAGGGATAACCCTTATTGTGAACATTATTTTGCATAGGAATTCACTCTTGTTCCAATTTTTTAAGGTGTATTAATAAAGTTCAACATTTTTAAATATATACACACACACAAATGTTCTGTTGTTCAGTGATAAGTGTTTTGAGGTGAACGTAATCCAATTATATCTCAATCAGTGAATTGTTAATTAAGCACGTGCATTCAGGAATGGCAGGTTTTCTAGCAGGAGGCATCAGTACTGATAAGTGGAGTGATGACGCCAAATTAGTTTTTTCAGATGCAGATTTACCACCAGAGACTAGCACACTGAGTATATCGGGATCATTTAAGCAACTTACAAGGATATACAAGGATCATGTTAGAAGGTGGTGGGAGATCCAGACATTAGAGACTTATATCAGAAACAAAATAGTACCTAGAGGCCTTAGGATTCCTTTTCTACCAGCAGTAAGGATTAGAACCCCAGAATTTTATAAAAAGTGGGAAAGAATCCATCGATAGCTCACTGCGTCTGATGACATTACTACTGGAGGGTGAAAAAACAGTGTACAATAAAAATACACAGGCCCTCCAGGAGCAGATAGTGGCAACCAACAAATTCTCGGGAAACTCAGATTTTGCCCGCAAGGAGTTGATCCTACAACAGAATATTGAGCGCTTCATCGCGCAGCTCAAGGAGAGGAAACATACTCAGTTCCTTAGAGACACTACAGACTACAAGGAGGGTTGTATTCTTAAATTTGGGGCTAGGACAACTAGAACATTAGAAGTGGAGACTGAGCCCTCATCCTCAGAGGGTGAAGCCGAGTGTAAAAGTACCCCATATCCCCCTCAACAGTTCCCCATTTTTTCGTCAGGTAGAGGAAATAGCAGGGGAAGAGGAGGTAGAAATAGGAGACCCCGTAATCGAGGGAATTTTTTAGGGATCCCCCAGGAACCACCATCCTATGGTCTAAGGGACAGAAAAAAACAATAAGGCAATACCCTATGACAAAGGTCTCTGATATAGGTCCGGCGACAATTCAATCTGTCAAATATACGGATGATTTACAAATCATGAATCTCTCACAGCGACACCTTAGTACATCTGAGATGCAGGTGCTTAAAAGGGGCCTTTTATTTGTCCCTACATTTTCCTTTAATGAATTTAGATGGGTGAAGGACCTGACCCTATTTGAAACTGAAATGGAAAAAATTCTTCTCCACCCATGACAGACAACAATGCGTCGAGTTAGGGATTGATATTGACGAATTACCCGACGTGCGTCTGTTAGCGACAATGATGGAGGAGGGTGATAGACAAATAGGGGAGGGTCCTTTTACAGAACTAAAACTTCCATCTACAAAAAATCCTCCACTGGGAGATCACACAGCGATGGACATATTTTTGAAGATAGTGACGGACCAACTTAGATCAATTGAGGGGGGGAGAAGGCTGAATCATAATCTATCCAAGGCAGAGACCGAGGCATTATTATCTCTAGAGGGGGATTCCTCTATAGTGATTAAACCCTCGGATAAGGGGGGAAATGTGGTTGTTTTGGGAGCGGAGCAATACAGTGAGATGTGTTTAAAGATCTTAAAGGATAAGCACTGTTATGGTGTGCTGGATGATAATCCTATGGAGGTTCTCCATATAAAGTTGAAACACATCCTGCTGAGAGCATACGAAGATAAAATATAAAAAAAGTGCTGTGGAGCTTGCCCAAGAATAGTGGGCAGTGGCACAGGGGCGCCAAGGTGAAAAAAAAAAAAAAGGGGGGTGAAGACAGTGTAGTAAGTCTATGAAGGGTTACTACTTTGCTAGTTGGATTTGCGATTCTGCTTCACAGTATCGATATATTGCAGGGGCATATATATCACTGTAATTGTATATATGTAGGTGGGTGGCTCACACCCAATAGCTACGGTGGGTGCTACTAGCTCAAAATTGGGCGCCCGATCCCAAAGATAATAAAAGCTTGAGATAAAAAAGAGAGAGCGAGCACTCACGACATCTGTGTCATATGGAAATAGTTTTACTAGAACCAGATAAGGTTATAACAATTATACATTCACTATTAAAATACATTCACAATAAAATGCAATAAACATAAAATAACTATAATATGGTACCAATTTGATTAACACAACTGCAGTCGGGGTAGCAAATTCCGTGGCCGCACTCCGTGACACTTAAGGCAATAGTGTCAGTATCTGTGAGTGGGATGGATGAAAAACGTCCTAAGAGTTCCTCATATGGGGCACTTTTTAACGGCTTGTCTCCAGTATGAGCGAACACCGTATATATTAGTTCCTGCAGGAGGGTCCACTCCTATCAGGACAGTAGAGGCAAAGTCCCAGACTTATAATTTTTCAGTTCCTACCTGGTTCCTTATTGATGTGTCTCGCTGTGTGGCGTCTCCTCGAGGCGAGCGGTGCCGGCCGTCTGAGCGTCTTCCGCCGCAAGTTTCAGGCGGGTGACGTCACAGTATCGCGAGATCCAACAGGTAGGATTCTGAACAGCAATGTACGCTGAGGCTGTGTCTGTACTTGGCTTTGCTGGAAATTCATTCATGCATGGCCATGCAATCCATAGGGGGGGGAATCCGGTGTATTAGGTGGGCGCTTTTCCTTCTCCTTTACCAGACGCGTTTCGGGGCGTCTACACCCCTTCCTCAGTGGTCAAAGCGCCATCAATCATTCTCCACCTTTTATAGTCTATATGGTGATCCACAAAAACAGGAATCCGGATCATCTGGAGACAAAAACTGCCAATGCGGTTTTGAGTGCGGTATTCGTGCGGTTTTTCAACAACCATTGCGTTTTTTATTGCACAAGCAACTAACACACTGTAGTAAACTACCCGACATAATATTTAGATGAAAAATGATAATATTCAGATACAATTTAAAATATTTAATATTCTAATGCTATTAATATGCATATTAAAATTGGGATGGTTAAAAACAATAAATATACATACACGCTAACCCTTTCTCTACACACTAATAAACATCGGCTGATATATCTGGGGACATTAATACATAAATATATGAAGATATAAAATTTAAATATATAAGGATATAGAATATATGAAATACATAGGGGAGGGCTTGTAAGAGAATTTCTGCCAATGAGATAAATGTAGAAAGTGAGGTTCAGAAGTCATGGAGACCGGCATCCATGACTTCTGAACCTCACTTTCTACATTTATCTCATTGGCAGAAATTCTCTTACAAGCCCTCCCCTATGTATTTCATATATTCTATATCCTTATATATTTAAATTTTATATCTTCATATATTTATGTATTAATGTCCCCAGATATATCAGCCGATGTTTATTAGTGTGTAGAGAAAGGGTTAGCGTGTATGTATATTTATTGTTTTTAACCATCCCAATTTTAATATGCATATTAATAGCATTAGAATATTAAATATTTTAAATTGTATCTGAATATTATCATTTTTCATCTAAATATTATGTCGGGTAGTTTACTACAGTGTGTTAGTTGCTTGTGCAATAAAAAACACAATGGTTGTTGAAAAACCGCACGAATACCGCACTCAAAACCGCATTGGCAGTTTTTGTCTCCAGATGATCCGGATTCCTGTTTTTGTGGATCACCATATAGACTATAAAAGGTGGAGAATGATTGATGGCGCTTTGACCACTGAGGAAGGGGTGTAGACGCCCCGAAACGCGTCTGGTAAAGGAGAAGGAAAAGCGCCCACCTAATACACTGGATTCCCCCCCCTATGGATTGCATGGCCATGCATGAATGAATTTCCAGCAAAGCCAAGTACAGACACAGCCTCAGCGTACATTGCTGTTCAGAATCCTACCTGTTGGATCTCGCGATACTGTGACGTCACCCGCCTGAAACTTGCGGCGGAAGACGCTCAGACGGCCGGCACCGCTCGCCTCGAGGAGACGCCACACAGCGAGACACATCAATAAGGAACCAGGTAGGAACTGAAAAATTATAAGTCTGGGACTTTGCCTCTACTGTCCTGATAGGAGTGGACCCTCCTGCAGGAACTAATATATACGGTGTTCGCTCATACTGGAGACAAGCCGTTAAAAAGTGCCCCATATGAGGAACTCTTAGGACGTTTTTCATCCATCCCACTCACAGATACTGACACTATTGCCTTAAGTGTCACGGAGTGCGGCCACGGAATTTGCTACCCCGACTGCAGTTGTGTTAATCAAATTGGTATCATATTATAGTTATTTTATGTTTATTGCATTTTATTGTGAATGTATTTTAATAGTGAATGTATAATTGTTATAACCTTATCTGGTTCTAGTAAAACTATTTCCATATGACACAGATGTCGTGAGTGCTCGCTCTCTCTTTTTTATCTCAAAATATATATCACTGTGTCTATATAGTTATTGGTTCTATTTCGCGGTCTCAGTGAATGGTAAGCCTATATATCACTGTGTCTCTTTATATTTTGTTATGTTGGTTCTATTTCACAGTATCGATATATGGCGACACATGTATCACTGTACGGGTATTTAAAAGATAATAAATAATATGGATAGTAATAAATAATGTTAAAAGATTTATATGAGAAAGAAACGGAAGGCGACTTACTTCACCAGGGAGGGAGATATAGGATAAGCAAAATACACCTATACATGCTCCTCCCCCGCCGAGATCGCTTGTCAGGTAGTATAAACTTTCCTCCACGTCCCAAATGATGGTAGTCAGGGTTCCAAATGGAGAGTTTTTTTATTTCATAAATAGATAAAAGCTCAACGCATTTCGGGGTGTCTTCCCCTTTCTCAAGAGCAGTGTTGGTTAAAAACACATGCTCTTGCTCTTGAGAAAGGGGAAGACACCCCGAAACGCGTTGAGCTTTTATCTATTTATGAAATAAAAAAACTCTCCATTTGGAACCCTGACTACCATCATTTGGGACGTGGAGGAAAGTTTATACTACCTGACAAGCGATCTCGGCGGGGGAGGAGCAGGTATAGGTGTATTTTGCTTATCCTATATCTCCCTCCCTGGTGAAGTAAGTCGCCTTCCGTTTCTTTCTCATATAAATCTTTTAACATTATTTATTACTATCCATATTATTTATTATCTTTTAAATACCCGTACAGTGATACATGTGTCGCCATATATCGATACTGTGAAATTGAACCAACATAACAAAATATAAAGAGACACAGTGATATATAGGCTTACCATTCACTGAGACCGCGAAATAGAACCAATAACTATATAGACACAGTGATATATATGCCCCTGCAATATATCGATACTGTGAAGCAGAATCGCAAATCCAACTAGCAAAGTAGTAACCCTTCATAGACTTACTACACCGCCTTCACCCCCTTTTATTTTTTTTTTTCCACCTTGGCGCCCCTGTGCCACTGCCCACTATCCTTGGGCAAGCTCCACAGCACTTTTTTTATATTTTATCTTCATATTATCTCGCAGTGCACTGACGTAGACTGCTTTAGGGTGCTGCCTCGGTGAATATCCACCAAACCACCTACATCCCATCCCTAATATTCCGTCACTTCTAAATAGTCCTCTTGGCGCTCCAGAGAATACTTTCCCTCCTTCCCCTATTTTATTGTGGTTAATCCCCCTTCTCCTTTTTTTTCTCTTCTTCGAGAGCATACGAAGAGAGGTTGATCAGTAAAAATGAATATGCGCATTTGCTCCCTAAACATCCACAGATGCCTTGCTTCTACAGCCTTCCAAAGGTCCACAAAGGGTGCTCCTCCCTCAAAGGAAGACCCATAGTGTCAGGCATTGATAGCCTGACACATGGTATCAGCACATACAGTATGTTAATATGGTCTTGCGTCCGTTTGTACTTTCTCTTCCATCTTACATACGTGACTCAATGGAGGTGATTTAGAAACTGGAGGGTATTCAAACTGATGGGCATATGTTGTTGGCCAGTTTGGATGTGGAGGCACTTTACAGCTCTATACCCCATGATAAGGGGTGTAGAGCTGTGGGTGATTTCCTTAAACAGCGAGGAATACATCTGTGGCCACATAATGAGTTCATTTTACAACTACTCCAGTTCATCCTTGAAAACAATGTATTTCTCTTTGATCGTCGGATCTACCACCAGCTCAGGGGGGTGGCAATGGGGAGCCCTTGTGCCCCCACGTTCGCTAACCTCTACCTGGACTGGTGGGAGTGAGAGGTTGTTTTCATGGATGATAATGGTAGATGGACACGATACATCAATGTATGTCTACGCTTCCTTGATGACGTGTTCATCTTATGGTCAGGGACCAAGTCAGATTTTGATAACTTTTTACAGGTGTTGAATATAAACGAGATGGGACTCTTCTTCACCTCTGAGATCCATGATGATAAGATTGATTTCTTGGACCTGACAGTTTTCAATGACCAGGATGGCTCTCTAGGGACCCGTCTCTTCCGAAAGAAGACTTGGTCAGGGACCAAGTCAGATTTTGATAACTTTGTACAGGTGTTGAATATAAACGAGATGGGACTCTTCTTCACCTCTGAGATCCATGATGATAAGATTGATTTCTTGGACCTGACAGTTTTCAATGACCAGGATGGCTGTCTAGTGACCCGTCTCTTCCGAAAGAAGACTGCCACAAATAGTCTGCTTCAATGGGACAGTCACCATCCGGGGTCCCTTAAAAAAGGCATCCCTAAGGGACAATATTTGCGGTTATGGCGCAATTGTTCCAGGGTGTCAGACTATTTGGTGGCAGCCAAAGATTTACAACAGAGATTTCGGAGGAGAGGGTACCCACAACATGTGCTGGCAAGGGCACATCAGCACTCGCTGGCGGCTGACCGCAATACTTTACTGGTTCCACGGACGAAATCATTGGATGACGAGAAAATTTGCATCATTGCGACTTTTGATGATGCCCATGAGGTAGTTCGGGCTACTCTTACCCAATTTTGGGGAATTTTGCAATCGGACCCGGATGTGGGTCATTTGGTGGGTGATGAGCCGAGCATCACATACCGCAGGGGGAGGAACCTGCGCGATAGGTTGGTGCATGGTTTATATAAATCCCCTGTTGCATCTACCTGGCTAGGGACTAGACCTATGGGCACTTTTCGTTGCAGTGGCTGCGTTGTGTGTAATGCCATTTAGACGGAAGTAATTTTATCAGTACGGTCACGCAAAAACAATATATGATCAGGTCATTTATCAATTGCAAGACCAAAGGCATTGTGTATTTGGCAACCTGTAAATGAAGGATGCAATATGTGGGAAAAACGATCCGAGAATTTCGGAGACGGATCGGTGAGCACTTAAATGACATTCGGAATGGTGTAGATACCCCCATTGCACGCCATGTTGCCTCAACGCACGACAATGACCTGAATTCAATTCATTTTCAGGAGATTGAAGTAGTGAGAACATCTGTGAGAGGTGGCGATTTTGATAGAAGAGTATTACAAAAGGAAGCACAACGGACCTTCAGACTACGGACAGTGCGTCCCGAGGGGCTCAATGAATTTATTTATTTTGCCTGCTTCATTTGAGATGGTCATAATAGATCTGCTGTGAAGGGTGCGTTTCAAAGTTTTATAATATATATCTTGGAGTGCTCCTATGTAGTTGTCTACAATCCATCAATTTGAATAAACATCAACCTGTCTAGGGTTTATTAATCTGAACATGCCCTTCTTGGTATATAACCTCTGACATCTCTCCCACTGCTGTTAAGTTTGTAGGTGTAGGGATGTCAGTACAATATGACATCATTTATTTAATTTACATTCACTTCTAGTGAGTTTAGAATCAATATTTGATGCCTACCTGCTGCGTTACTAATCGCCGATGTATTCCTGTTTAATTTCAGTGTTTTGACACTTGTTATGGTCCGTCCCTGTAGTGGGCGGCTGACATAGGGGCGGTGGTTTACTATGTCTAGCTCCTTGATTGGCCGTCTAGGGGATGAGCTCCGCCTTTGATAGGAGAGGCCTAGGTGACTTAATCAGCTGTTCTCGGCGCCCGCGTCACGGCCATCCTAGCACCGACGTTGCCGCCTCCACATGTGAGAGGGGCAGTGCTGTTTGTTTGTTTGTCAGTGTTGTCTGTCTAAGCCCTCAGCTCCTGATGACTTACCACAAAGAAACACGTTGAGCATATAATGGGTGGTACATAGGCATATACAGACTGAAGCTGCTAGGTGTAGGGCGCTGTGCCGTCCCGGGCACTGAATTATCTGTGTGAGGGTGACATTACTAGGGGAGTTAATAGGAAGATTTGGGGGTGAATTTAGAGGCTACGCAGTGTGAGCGTGTACTAACGCTTTTATTGAACACTGTATATAGCATTTCTGCCCACTCCTTTCCCTGCAAGTAGTGGTTTCTCCTCTGTGCTCGGTCTTTCTTTCTTTATTTGTGGAAGCATCACATCATTACATTGGTGGATGCTCTACAATTGATAGGGGTTTATCACCTTGCAAGCTCATTTCTGGCAGAGATACCTCCTCCATGTACCCCGCATAAAGCAATAGGGGTGGGAGTACTTTCTGACCAAAATTAGTGCCAATTGTTGCATTTATAGCTATACAAGGGATAACCCTTATTGTGAACATTATTTTGCATAGGAATTCACTCTCGTTCCAATTTTTTAAGGTGTATTAATAAAGTTCAACATTTTCAAATATACACACACACAAACGTTCTGTTATTCAGTGATAAGAGTTTACATATAGCCAAAATTGTGTTGACTTTACTTTAAATTGGTAATTTAAATTATAATAGAACCAACATAAACTACAGTACTGTATATTCTTGGTATAACAAAGCTTTGATTACTAAGACAAAGTTATGACAATCTTTAAATTTTTAAAGTTGTAAATAAGCCATGAGCAAAAGGAAAAGTGTGGCTAATCAAAATATCCATAAAATCTTCTAGCATTGATTTTCATATTAATAACACTCATGTTACTATGCTGGATGCCTGTAGCTTTTACTATAAAATCAATGGGCATGGATTTTAAGTTCACTTTGATTGGTGGCCTGAGGCGAGTCTATATGCTCGCCTTCACAAGACTTTAACTAGTGTTGAGAAAGTAGGATTATGCTCTTGAACTACAGAGACGTCTGGCAATACATGTGCAGAGGATAAGATTCTGATCTATAAAATAGCAGGTCACTTCACACATAATTAGCTATGAAATTGACTTGGAATGGTCTTTTGGACATTTCTATTAGGTGTTGACTGCTTGACATAGCTGAATAAAAATCACCCCCGAGAGTAGGATAACAACTCTTTGGGAGATAAAGTACAGAAGTAATCCTATTGCAGATTACCGGTCACTGGAGAATTGAGCATCTAATAATGGGTCTTATGCTTAGGGAGTTCTTTGAAATACTTGTCAAAAAGAAGATATAGGAAAAGTGTGTTTATTACCTTTTTTTTTTGTTTTCTGTTACCTTTTCATTGCAGACATGTAAATCTCATAAAAATGTATACTGACCCCATAAGAAGCAAGCCAAATTCAATTTTTTATTTTACCAATCTAGAAGTGTTACATTTTTCTATTTTTGCATCAGTACATTAATATGAAGTTTTTTGTAGGTTCTACAATTTTGGGTTACATAGAAATGTACAAAAATGTAACACAACCATTGGCTCACCACATTAATAATATTGTGTGCCATTGCACATAATCCTACCTGCGTAGCATGGTCATTTTCATTCTCATACCTGAGTGCCAAACCACACAAATAGCTTGAGCACACTATGCCAGGGATGGCCAACCTGCGGCTCTCCAGCTGTTGCAAAACTCAGACTGCCTACAACTATCAGCCTACAGCTGGGCATGGTGGGAATTGTAGTTTTACAACAGCTGGAGATCCGCAGGTTGGCCATCCCTGCACTATGCAATCAACATAGCATATTACGGCAGACAAGATGAACTTTGTTATATCAGTACATGTTAGCATTTAGTTAGTGTTTTTTCATTTATAATTCCATTCCTTGTGTTTTTTGGCCCAAGCAATTGTCTTCTTCTTCTTGTCCCTCAGCAATGGCTTCTTTTTAGCACTTCAACCATGATAAAGGCCTGATTCTCACAGTCTTCTCTGAACAGTTCATGTTTTAGATGTGTCCGGTACTTGCTCTCTGTAAAGCATTTATGTAGTTTCTAATATGAGATGCTGTTAATTTACCGTTTCTGAAGCTGGTACTGTAACTGTAATGAACTTATCCCTTGCAGAAGAGGTTCCTCTTGGTCTTCCTTTTCTGGGGTGGCCCTTATGAGAGCCAGTTTCATCATAACATTTGATGGCTTTCATTAGAGATGAGCGAAGTTCTCAAAAATTCGATTGGGCTGCTTTGCCAAATTTCACAAAGAAATTTGCTTCATGATGAGTAGCGGGTTCAATGACGTGCAACGGCGATTGCGCTGCCCCCCATCATTGAACCCCCCAGATGCCGCATTCATTGCTAATCGCAGCATCTGAGATGATCATTGAGGGCTGTCAGGGATTAATCTGTTAATAAAAAAAATATTGATTACTCACCTAATCCTTTTGATCACAAAGAGTCTGCAGTGGCCATCTTATTTGAAGTTCCAGCGCGAAATCTCGCATGGTGCGTGATGCTGTCATCACACTGGCTGGTGTGTTGACGTCATACGTCACCGTGCCCAAGATTTCACACGGGATCTTCAATCAAGAATGCTGCAGTGGACTGTTCACGCGCAATTGTATCAGGTGAGTATGATTTTTTTTTTTTTTTTTTTACTCCCGTTCTAGGGGAAATTGATTAATTACCACGAAACGCAAGGAAATTCGGCTTCATGGTAAATCCAATTTTTCCTGAACTTTGATTTGCTCACACTAGTTTTCATGACTGCACTTCAGGTTACCTTCAAAGTTCTGGAACTTTTTGGGATTTACTGATCTTCATCTCTTTTTTCTTTACTTAATTGAGCTTTTTTTTTGCCATAAAGAGGATCAGAACAGTAGTAAAATAGGGATAAACCCTGTATTGAACTGTGTGCAAATCCTATCTCTGCACATAACAACTGATGGCATCAAACACATTATGAAGGCAACATATTCCACAGAGTAACTCTTAATTGAAATCCACCTACCTCATGAAGCTGATTGGCCATGCTAAGAGTGCGCAAATATCCTTTTTTATGAGGACACATTTTTTACTGATATTCCACATCCAAGCTTTAGCAAATTGACCATCTAACTCTTTCTATGCAATAAAATTGCATTTGGAAATTTAAACAAAAATGATTTAATGACTCTGCATAGCGCATTTTCTGCACCAAAAGGTGCATTACTGACACCACATTGAAAGTTATAGTTTAAGCTGCAATCAATGGGGTGATAAAATGACTTCCTCTTGTCCAGAGCCACATCATCAAGTAGAGGCTATCTCTGTAAGAAAGCTGAATTATGTGCACATTTGTAAATTAATTTACAGGTTGAGCATGCAGTAATAATTTCTCAAATCTGACCCTCTGCATGAATTCAGTTACTCTTAGTGGGAGGTGGACTGACTCACAGGTACAAATCATAGCTATATTTCCGTCAGTGACAACCATGTACTTCAAAACCATTAGCTTAACACAGCACTGCCAGACACCAGAAAAGCTGCGAAATAGAGTATATTATTAAAAAATGCAGAGTACTTATCAAAAATTAATTTAGCAGGACCATACACAACACTTCTCTGTACAATTTTCATAAGTACTCGACTCGGTCTATAGTTATACTTGTCATTTTCTGGTACTGAAAGGAAAACATATTTCATACAGTAATTGTATCTACCTCCCTGTAAAAAAAATATATTGGCTTATAGAAACTAGAGAGAATTTTAACACACCAATGTATGTCTTAAGGTGACAGTGACATTTTGGGAAACTACCACTAAGTTTTCCTTTAGTAATAGCTATAGGAGATTTCTGTCTGAATTTCAGGATAAAAGACCTTGTGACTAGTGATGGACGAACATCTGCCGGGACGGTTCGCGAACGCGATCGCGCAAACGCGATCAAATGTTCGCGGATTGCAAGTTCGCGGCGGGTCCCATTCATTTTAATGTCAGGCGAACCTGAAAAACCTTCAGCTCATATTTGCAGCCTAGAAATAATTTCTAGAAGTGCACAAACAGTCCCACAACAAGGACAGTGACATACCAGATGTATTATTCAAATTTGCGATCTCCATTCATTATTTTTTTCAATGCAAAATATCGGCAATATAATTTTCACGTACGCGCATGCGCAAAATAGGCGCGACCTACTACAGCAACTGTTTCTATCAGACCGAAGTTGGATGCGATTAGAAAAGATGGTTGCCAACAATATAATATACAAGAAAGTATATTATTGGTATATAACACCCCGCTTCTATAATTTCTTTTGGGGGGAGACTGGTATATCACACCAGTTATAATTATTTTTTCCAATACTGTTTGTCACTATCTGTAGCAGAGGGAACGCAGCAAAACCGCAAACAAATGCTGCAGTACCCAAGTGCACTATATAGAAAGTATTTTATTGGTATAAAACACCCCGCTTCTATCAGTTTTTTTTGGGGGGGCGACCGGTATATCACACCAGTTATAATTATTTTTTCTAATTGCGTTTGTCACTCTGTGTAGCTGCGGTATCACAGCAGAACCACTCACCACTGCTGCACAATACAAATCCACTATAATATGCTTTATATGTTAGAAAGTATATTATAAGTGCATTAAACCCCTCTGTACTGCACACCTATCAATAGTACACCTATACCAGTCCTTAAAAGGACTTTTGTGGACCTATTTGATAGCGTTTTGTTCCTGTCTGTCCCTGCTCGACACAGCAACCTTTCCCTACACTGACAAAAGACTGAATGTAAAATGGCGGCCAGATCGGGTCTATTTATAAGGTAAGGGGTATGTCCATAGGCTGAAACGTCTCAATTGGCTGTCATGTACCACCTGATGGATGTGTCATGGGTCAAAGTTCTTCACAATGTAAAAGAATATGGCGGACGTGAATATCTCCATATGTTCGCATGTTCGGCGAATCACGAACGGGCAAAGTTCTCCGCAAACCGATCGCCGGGCGAACCGCAAGGCCATCTCTACTTGTGACTACTGTTTTTTTATGTTTATACAGACATAGTTGTAAAACTATGGCCACAAAGTAATGTGTCATCAGAAAATGACCTACTTTTTGAATGGCAGCTTCATGTTAAACTTTTTTTTTAGAATGTTGGGTGGTTTTTGTTTTACAATTCCATGTCACTACCTATACATTTTTTTAAATACCTAAAATCGTGCAATTTTACAATAGCCACTAGACATAATAATGTCTAGACTTCCTTTTTTCTGGACAGGAAACCTTTCAGCAGCCATCACATTATTATCACAGTCAGAATTACTCCAGATATCACCTTTGTGTAGATAAGACAGGATCCACTATTCACAATAGGTGATATCACAGTGTAACTACCCCCTCTTGACCGCTGCACAGGTCACAGGGCATGCCTAGAAACCTCCCCCATAGAAGTCAGTGAGTCCCCACCAGTTCATTGTGTCTATGGTCCACATGGCTGGGGCCTTGTGGCCAGTGTAAAAACTGTGATTTTAAGATTATTTTTTAAAATATAAATAGAGACATGAAAAATAAAATAAACACCACAAATTCTAAAAACATTGATTTAAACAATAGGTCATTTTCTAATGACACATTTCCTTTTAATGGTGTGTGTGGTTTAAATGCTCTGGGCTTTCCACTGCGGAATTGCATTCTTTTCAGTAGCAGAAAAGTGGATAAGATTTAAACAAGTCTTATCCACAGACTGTGTAAATAAATCTGCAGCATGTTAATTTACACTGTGCATTTCCACTGACGATTTCACCCTGTCTGTAGAAGTCGATTCATCTCATAAACTAGAGTCCTACACCCCTGAGGGGTTGTTCCCAACTGAAGATGCTCCTGCCACTTAATTTACCAAGATGAATGTACCTAACATAGTAACATAGTAACATAGTATATAAGGCCGAAAAAAAGACATCTGTCCATCCAGTTCGGACTGTTATCCTGCAAGTTGATCCAGAGGAAGGCAAAAAAAAACAAAACCCTGTGAGGTAGAAGCCAATTTTCCCCACTTAAGGGGAAAAAATTCCTTCCCGACTCCAATCAGGCAATCAGAATAACTCCCTGGATCAACGACCCCTCTCTAGTAGCTATATCCTGTAATATTATTACACTCCAGAAATACATCCAGGCCCCTCTTGAATTCCTTTATTGTACTCACCATCATCACCTCCTCAGGCAGAGAGTTCCATAGTCTCACTGCTCTTACCGTAAAGAACCCTTTTCTATGTTTGTGTACAAACCTTCTTTCCTCCAGACGCAGAGGATGTCCCCTCGTCACAGTCACAGTCCTGGGGATAAATAGATGATGGGATAGATCTCTGTACTGTCCCCTGATATATTTATACATACCGTAGTAATTAGATCTCCCTTTTTTTTCTAACGAGAATAACCCTAATGTTGATAATCTTTTAGGGTACTGTAGTTGCCCTATTCCAGTTATTACTTTAGTTGCCCTCCTCTGAACGCTCTTCCACAAAAAACCCAAACACCATTTGATGGAGGAAATGGGGTGGCCACAGCTTTATTAAAGAATAACTGTCGTATTTTTTATATTTTTTTGGAGTATTGGATTGTGGTGATTATAATATCAACTTGGTGGCCCTATTTCAACTTTTCACTGTGTATTTAATTTCCCCTTAATTCCACATTTTTGTTCCCTGTACTGCCTACTTTTACCTGTGCTTAAAATAGGGTTGCTAGGCATGGTCTGTCTATCTGTTGATAGATGGAGTATGCAGCGTGCAGGCCGCGTGCAAGGTCACATTACTGACAGCCAGGGACTGTAAGTAAACGATTAAAGCCAGGTCCTCCCAGGCAGCTGATAACAGTGCCTGGGCTGTGTGCACTTCTCCCTGTCCCTGCGCTTGGCAGATGCTCCCTCACTCAGCAGAGCAAGAGAATGCAGAGTTGAAGCAGCGCAGACCAGGGAAGGGAGATCTGCCATCTGCTCAGAGTATAAATGAAAGCAACATGTGGTAAGAGGACCCCTTTGTGCTGCAGGAGATTAACCCTTTAGGGGGAGGGCTCTGGTTACTGACACTTTTGGGGGCCTATTGTTACTGGCTAGTGAGGGCATGCGGGATTAGCCTCAGGGTGAGGGCAGTGGCGGCCATCTTAACTGAATAGTGAAATTGCAGTTTTATGCAGACTGGTTGCTAAGGGCTGAATCTTATTAAATATGGGGTAAGTCAGTCTAATAGCAACTGATTCTGGAATATCATATTATTAGTAACTACATATATGAAAATTGAAATTAGGGTCTAAATGTAACAGTTATCCTTTAAACAATATTTTCAACAAGATAACCACTCCCTGAAGGCTGCCTTGTCATTCTTCCTTATTTTGATGTTGCTTTTCTGTATGCTCCCCATGATGCTGTATTACATCAAGCATGTACAGTCGTGGCCAAAAGTTTTGAGAATGACAAAAATATTAGTTTTCACAAAGTTTGCTGCTAAACTGCTTTTAGATCTTTGTTTCAGTTGTTTCTGTGATGTAGTGAAATATAATTACACGCACTTCATACGTTTCAAAGGCTTTTATCGACAATTACATGACATTTATGCAAAGAGTCAGTATTTGCAGTGTTGGCCTTTCTTTTTCAGGACCTCTGCAATTTGACTGGGCATGCTCTCAATCAACTTCTGGGCCAATTCCTGACTGATAGCAACCCATTCTTTCATAATCACTTCTTGGAATTTGTTAGAATTAGTGGGTTTTTGTTTGTCCACCTGCCTCTTGAAGATTGACCACAAGTTCTCAATGGGATTAAGATCTGGGGAGTTTACAGGCCATGGACCCAAAATGTCAACGTTTTGGTCCCCGAGCCACTTAGTTATTACTTTTGCCTTATGGCACGGTGCTCCATCGTGCTGGAAAATGCATTGTTCTTCACCAAACTGTTGTTGGATTGTTGGAAGAAGTTGCTGTTGGAGGGTGTTTTGGTACCATTCTATATTCATGGCTGTGTTTTTGGGCAAAATTGGGAGTGAGCCCACTCCCTTGGATGAGAAGCAACCCCACACATGAATGGTCTCAGGATGCTTTACTGTTGGCATGACACAGGACTGATGGTAGCGCTCACCTTTTCTTCTCCGGACAAGCCTTTTTCCAGATGCCCCAAACAATCGGAAAGAGGCTTCATCGGAGAATATGACTTTGCCCCAGTCCTCAGCAGTCCATTCACCATACTTTCTGCAGAAGATCAATCTGTCCCTGATGTTTTTTTTTGGAGAGAAGTGGCTTCTTTGCTGCCCTTCTTGACACCAGGCCATCTTCCAAAAGTCTTCGCCTCACTGTGCGTGCAGATGCGCTCACACCTGCCTGCTGCCATTCCTGAGCAAGCTCTGCACTGGTGGCATTCCGATCCCGCAGCTGAATCCTCCTTAGGAGACGATCCTGGTGCTTGCTGGACTTTCTTGGACGCTCTGAAGCCTTCTTAACAAGAATTGAACCTCTTTCCTTGAAGTTCTTGATGATCCTATAAATTGTTGATTGAGGTGCAATCTTAGTAGCCACAATATCCTTGCCTGTGAAGCCATTTTTATGCAACGCAATGGTGGCTGCACACGTTTCTTTGCAGGTCACCATGGTTAACAATGGAAGAACAATGATTTCAAGCATCACCCTCCTTTTAACATGTTAAGTCTGCCATTTTAACCCAATCAGCCTGACATAATGATCTCCAGCCTTGTGCTCGTCAACATTCTCACCTGAGTAAACAAGACGATTACTGAAATGATCTCAGCAGGTCCTTTAATGACAGCAATGAAATGCAGTGGAAAGGATTTTTTGGGATTAAGTTAATTTTCATGGCAAAGAAGGACTATGCAATTCATCTGATCACTCTTCATAACATTCTGGAGTACATGCAAATTGCTATTATAAAAACTTAAGCAGCAACTTTTCCAATTTCCAATATTTATGTAATTCTCAAAACTTTTGGCCACGACTGTAGATCCATCGAATGTCTTCAGGGCCAACTCCCCCGCCAAGGAGGAGAGCGACAATCTGACGCTCACCAACCACCCCCTCCCAAAAGCCGAATTGCAGCCTCCACACCATCCTGTAAATCCGAAATGAAAATGTCTAACCTGATGGGATTCAAGTGCACTTCATCCGGTAGCAACAAATTTGCATTACCGCCTTCCAATAACCTATGCCTCAGAGAAACACCACCCAAAGAGCGGACAAAACGAGCCACTCTAACATTCAGCAGTCTCCGCTCACTGCTTCTTTGCTGTGAGCACCTCTCTATACTTTTCTACTAACTATCTCTGACCATAACAAAACACACTTCTCAAACAACAACATAAAGCGACCCAAATCTGCTTTCATAAGAGACAGAAGCTCAGCTAATCTCAACTGCCCAACATCATTACCACCAGCATGTATTACGAACACCACTGGTAAACGGCAACGACTGCTAATCGGAACAATTTCAGGCAACAACTGTACCCACCATAAATTTCGGATTCCACGCCAATGGACTGAAACAGACATAAAACTCAGCGACAGGCCTGGAGGCCGATGTTCTGCATGCCGAGCTGCCCAATATATATATGAATGCCCGACGATCGAAACCTGAGGAAAACCTGCAAAATTAAACAAAACATAACATTACAATCTGACCATCACTCTACGACTAAATCCGGGAGAATATATGACCGAAAGCACTGAGACCTCCACCTACCAAGCTTCATAATTTCTTGCTCGCTCAGACCCAATGATGCGGCCTCAGTTGCCGCCCCGATACGAAATGAATGGGTGCCAAATTGCTTAGCATTTAAACCCAAACGATCCAAACAGGACCTGAAAACTGCAAAAAACTGAAAACGAGTCAAATAATTACCAGCCTTATGAACCACAAATTGAGGACTAGAAACTCGCTCTGCCACAGATGCACTAATTTGGTGAACCGGACAAAGTTTACCCCCCAAAGCTTTAATCGTCAACCACGCACCAAGCCCGAGACTGTCTGTCTTCGAGCGGCTGACACACACTCTGAGGCACTGTTCTGTCACTAGTACATCATTTGCAGCCAAACCACCAGACCTAATGGAAGTAGGAGCAACCAATAGTGTTGGGCTCGAATATTTGAGTCGCAAATTTTAATCGCGAATATTGCCACTTCGAGAATTCGCAAAGATTTCGAATATAGTGCAATATAGCCGTATTCTAGAATATTCAAGTTTTTTTTTCATCAGTAACCTTCCTTCTTGCTTGTGGGCCAATGAGAAGGCTGCAATGTCTTTGTCTGAGCTTAGCAACATCCCTAGCAACAGTTGAAGTTACCCACCCCTTACTATATAAGAACCTCCCCAGCAGCGATTTTCTGTAGTTTTATGGAGTTCTGAGAGAGACAGCAGTGTCATTGCTGTGCTCTGTGCTTTACTGTTTAATTACATTAGATAGTTAGATAGTTAGCTTATATATATACTACAGATAGTTAGTGGGAGATAGTCAGTGTAGGTTAGATGGTGATATAGTGTAGCTGATCTGTGTTATGCTGTCCATAAATACATGCTACATAGTGCTGTGATGTCACAAGTTCACAACAATACTTAGTGCACCAATCAGTAATATGTAGTCAGACCTGCTAAAATGTGAAGTTGCACGTATTGCACAAAAATATGCACATCATTATTTGCCGATTTGCGCAATCGCAAATATATTGGCACACTCTATCTGCATATAAAGCTATTGTAATGTTCTGCTGTATCAACCATTTTCTCCAGTCTCAGGAAACTTCTAGCAGCTTGAAAAATGTTGCAACAGTGACCCACGCCTGTATTGCGTGCGCAATACGCGCATATTACATTGCCAATTTTCGCAATCAAGAAAATAATCGTGAATTCTTCCAATTTGCAAATATATCGTGAATTTGAATATTGCCCCTGCCGCTCATCACTAGCAACCAATTCTCCAATGCGTAAAGCGGCAAAAAAGGCTAACGAAAAAGCGGCCTTAAATAGATCCATTTCCTGAGCAACTGCACAGATCTGCTCCAATACATGCAATAAAATCTGCAATAAAGCAAATGTAACCGGCCGCCACCCATCACGCGACAAAACCTCTTTACTCCAACCTTTAAGTATTTGTCTTATGACAAACGCTTTTGTGACGTCCTGGTAGCCCCACAGCTTCAACATAGATGCCACACCGGCCAGATTCTTTGCCGGTCCTGAGTCAGAAACCCCACACTTGCGTAGGTGAGACAAATAATCCAGTGTGACCTCTAAGGCCTCTTGCACACGACCGTATGTATTTTGCGGTCCGCAAAAAATGGATCTGCAAAAAATATGGATGACATCCGTGTGCATTCCGTATTTTGCGGAACGGAACAGCTGGCCCTAGAACAGTACTATCCTTGTCCATAATGCAGACAATAATAGGACATGTTCTATTTTTTGTGGAACGGAAATACGGACATACTGAAACGGAATGCATATGGAGTAACTTCTGTTTTTTTTACAGACCCATTGAAGTGAATGTTCCGCATACAGTCCGCAAAAAAAATGGAACGGACACGGAAAGAAAATATGTTTGTGTGCTAGAGGCCTAAAAAAGAAGACGTGTCCAAAGGAAAACGGTCACCTGCTAACGCCAAGCAACCTTTCCATGCTCTGATATGGCTATGCCACGTCGCCGGCACTACAGAATTACAGAGTAACATCACAAGCTGTTCTCTACGATCTCCCACAAGCATTCTGGGCAGACTGCCCCTTCCGCCCATGCTGTGGGGTTTAACTCCCGGAAACGAGTCATCTGTAAACGAGATAAGGCATCAGCTACAACATTCTGACCCCCAGGAACATGCTTAGCCCTAAACTAAATATTCAGCGAAAGTCATTTTAAAACCATGCACCAGAGCAATGCCAAGACTGGCAAGGAGCTAGAAGACAAATTATTGACTACCAACACCACCGAAGAGTTATCTGTCCCCCGCCCCATAATTCGATAACTGATCGGAAATCGTTTGAGAAGCGTAAGGTTCTTTGTCAAACCCACATCATGCCAGTGGTCAGGCCACAGTGCTGCACACCATGCACTTCTTAGGCTACTTTCACACTAGCGTTCAGAGCGGGTCCGTATGATGTCTGCTCAGACGGATCCGCTCCTATAATGCAGACGTTTGTATCCGTTCAGAACGGATCCGTCTGCATTATAGTTTGAAAAAAAAACTAAGTCTGAAAGTAGCCTGAACGGATCCGTCCAGACTTTACATTGAAAGTCAATGGGGGACGGATCCGTTTGAAGATTGAGCCATATGGTGTCATCTTCAAGTGGATCCGTCCCCATTGACTTCCATTGTAAGTCTGGACGGATCCGCTTGCCTCCGCACGGCCAGGCGGACACCTGCGGAGGCTGAACGCTGGCAGACTGATGCATTCTCAGCGGATCCGCGTCCACTGAGAATGCATTAGGGCTGGATGGTTGCGTTCGGGGCCGCTTGTGAGCCCCTTCAAACGGAGCTCAAGAGCGGACACCCGAACGCAGGTGTGAAAGTAGCCTAAACACTGCCCCAAAACCAACTGCACCCGCTGCATTGGTAAACAGCTCAAAATCCACACTGGAAACTACCATTAAAACTGCGTAAAAATTATTGCCAAACGCGTAAATCCTCATGCATGCTTCGAGACACCTTTAATAAAATGCTGGGTGTTGCGAACACCCTTTGTCGCCAAAGACAACCGCCGCGAAAAAACAAGTCCCGCTTGAATGATTTGACACACAAAAACTAGCAGACCTAAAAGAGATTGCAACCGCTTCAGTGTAACTTTTTTAGCCGATGGCACCATATCTACGCAGACCAACAAACGTTCCAACTTTTCATTTAGAAGCCTAAAAACTGTCTCAGCCGTATCAATTTCAATACCTAAAAAGGACAAACTGGTGCAAGGCCCCTCAGTCTTGTCCTCGCTCTGCCACTGGAACACCAAAATGCAACATCAAACCTGCAACAAATGGGAGCATGTATCGGACTCCCGCGGGCCTACAAATAAAAAAATATCTAGATAATGTATAATTGAGTGAGCACCCGCCTCCCGTCGCACAACCCACTCCAGAAAGGAACTAAAGATCTCAAAATAATGACATGATATTGAGCAGCCCTTTGGTAAACACGCATCAACGTAAAACTTCCCATCCAGACTGCAACCCAACAGATGATGACAATCAGGATGTACTGGTAGCAAACAAAATGCGGACTGTCTCTTATGAATTCGCTAGCCACTCAAGGCTCCACGCAGACTGCACCGGCTGTACTGCCATGTCAAATGAAGTATAAGATACTGCTGGCACTTCTTTTGGAATCCATTCGTATTAGAATAGTTTAGGTCCTTCCCTAGGGCCCTAATTCCACATTGTTGGAATTCCTTCCCCGTGCCAGGGTTATCTAAGGGCTATCAGGAGGTACGAGACACCGGATCACCCCTATCGGGACGGCTATTCCGTTTGCAGGCAGGGCGACAGCATCAGGGCCAGTATTAGGGACATTGCCCCTACCTTGGACCCACTATATGTATGTCCACTGATCTACAATTATCAGATATTGGAATAGCTATCTCATATGAGGTTCTGAATTTTTCTTTTTTGATTATTCTTTCATTTGTAATAAGGGGTATTGGCTTTTAACATTATACCATTAAAGGTTACGTTTTAGAAGAGTAGTATTCCTGGGAATCCAGTCATTGACAGATTCGCCTTTGGGAAAAGATAAATGGTGTATTAACCAAAACTTGCCAGGCTCTTTTTTAGGAATCAGGCCCAGCAGGGAAACGCGCAAATTGGGATATGGAGGGTCACCGAAAGGACCCAACACCCGACCCAAAGTGACTTCAGTGTCTAGCTTCCTCCTAGCGATAACCCTATTTTCACGGACTGATTTTAAATTATCCGCAAATGACTCAACACCGTAATGCTCATGGGGAATATGAAAGCCCACACTGAATCCATCAAGTATAAGCTTTGTTTCCCGCCTCCTGGGGTAAAGCATTAGCCACAGCTCCATCTCGCGTATGCTCACCGGGGTTCTCGGACGTGGGAACTGTCTTACCTGCTGGACGTGCCCTCTGGAAACACCGAATGGCTGGATGTGAGCCGCCTCAAATGGAGCAATCGTGGCGGAATTTACATGAGGAGAGAAATCGGCAATGTCCTTCATTGATCAGCCAACACTCTCCTGTAGGACTATGGGCCGCACCTCCAGTGGAAGTACCCGGAGCTGCGGCGCCAGACTGAAAGGGGCGACTCTGCTTTTGTGCCATTATCAACTGAATCCAGACATCTGTTGCTTTTGAATCCCAACCGATGTTTGGGGATAATGCCAAGCGACGGCGAAATTCCTCATCGTGGCGTCACCAAGCCGTACTTCCGTGCAGCTTGTGCGCGCTAAAAATGGTATCCATGTAAACGAACAACTCTGCCCCTTTATTTGAAAAACGCTGACAAATAACGTCTGCCAGCGTAGCAAAGCCTTACAACAAATTCCCGAAAGTTTTTCGCTGGCTTAGCCTTCTTATCCAAAATCTTCTCAAAGCATCGTTCTTTGTCAACAGTCACATGATCCACTGATATCAAGGACCATATATCCACAAACTCATTCTTCCAAATGCTGTCCTTGACCTCAGTGGACAGGTGAGTGCCTAGGGGCTCCACAACACAAAACATAGAATCCCTAAACAACAAACCCGCACTATAGGCCTGACCCGACATCGCTTGTGACACGCCAGATGCAGGAAGCAGCACAGACGTCCCGCCGCCCCGCATCCAGACACGCCACAACAGACTTCAATAAAGAAAACAAATCTGAATTACTTGCATTAGTATCGTACCATTGTCTGACTGCAAGATAACTCACCAGCTGAAGGCGTCCGTGCTGCTATCAAGGGTACCTCTATGGGTGCTGTGCTTGCTGGTGCCACTGCCTGTCCCGCACACGGAGAATTGGACACTGGGGCATCGGGGGGCAGCTGCTGACATGATGGAGGTCGAGATGGTGTACCATTGCGTGTCCTAGAACTTCTCGGGGGAGAGGAAGCAGATGAGGAGAAAGATTGGCTTGACCACATAGAAGAATCAGAATGCCTGGAACAACCACGATGATGATGACGACGACACCAATCAGATCTGTACCGCTGGCAGTGACGTCTTGACCGGCGATGACTTCTAGCTTTTGACTGATTGTGAGTTCCGTGATGACTTTTAGAACTATATCTGCTTCTGGAACGGCGCTGACTACGATGACGGCTCCTCCGCACCGATCCAGACTGCTCTGAATCTACAACAGAAATAATGAAGAGAGGGTTGATCCTACCGGTCAGATGAGGAAGCTCTGTCCTCAGCGACCCAACCGACTCTATGCCTGCCAAGGCTTCTGAGTAGGCGACAGTCCCACGCAGACTAACAAACAGTGACGGTGAAGGAGGTCTAAGCAATGCTGCCTGCGGATCATCGTCATTCCGGGTCAAATTATGTGCTGCAGGAGGATTAGGTGGGCTCCCACGTGACAAACGCACCTCTGCTGTGTCCCTTGTAACCCTTCCTGCTCTACCCCTACCAGCACTAGTGATGGCCTTGCGGTTCGTCCGGCGGTCGGTTTGCGATGAATTTTGAGTGTCCGCGATCCGCCGAACATGCGAACATCACCTATGTTCGCACGCGCCATATTTTTTTGCATTGCGCCGAACTTTGACCCATGACACATCCATTAGGTGGGACAGGACAGCCAATTGAGACGTTTCAGCACATGGAAACACACCAACCCTATAACAGAACCCGATCTGGCTGTCATTTTACATTCTGTATTTTGTCAGTGTAGGGAGAGGTTGCTTTGTGGAGCAGGGACAGGCTGTAAGGGACACCAAACGCTAGCTAATAGGGCCACAAAAGTCCTTTTAAGGACTGGTATAGGTGTGCTATCGATAGGTGTGATACACAGAAGTGTGATATACTTATAATATACTTTCTAACAAAAAGTATATTATAGTGCATTTTTACTGTGCAGCAGTTGTGTGCCGATCTGCTGTGATACAGCAGTTATATAGAGGGACAAACTCTATTGGAACAACTAATTGGAATGGGTGTGATATGCGAGTTGCCCCCCAAAAAAACAGATTGAGTCAGGGGTGTGATATACCTATAATATACTTTCTATATAGTGCATTTGAACTGTGCAGCAGTTGTGTGCAGTTCTGCTGTGATACCGCAGCTACAGTGGGATGCGAAAGTTTGGGCAACCTTGTTAATCGTCATGATTTTCCTGTATAAATCGTTGGTTGTTACGATAAAAAATGTCAGTTAAATATATCATGTAGGAGACACACACAGTGATATTTGAGAAGTGAAATGAAGTTTATTGGATTTACAGAAAGTGTGCTATAATTGTTTAAACAAAATTAGGCAGGTGCATAAATTTGGGCACTGTTGTCATTTTATTGATTCCAAAACCTATAGAACTAATTATTGGAACTCAAATTGGCTTGGTAAGCTCAGTGACCCCTGACCTACATGCACAGGTGAATCCAATTATGAGAAAGAGTATTTAAGGGGGTCAATTGTAAGTTTCCCTCCTCTTTTAATTTTCTCTGAAGAGTAGCAACATGGGGGTCTCAAAACAACTCTCAATTGACCTGAAGACAAAGATTGTTCACCATCATGGTTTAGGGGAAGGATACAGAAAGCTGTCTCAGAGATTTCAGCTGTCTGTTTCCACAGTTAGGAACATATTGAGGAAATGGAAGACCACAGGCTCAGTTCAAGTTAAGGCTCGAAGTGGCAGACCAAGAAAAATCTCGGATAGACAGAAGCGACGAATGGTGAGAACAGTCAGAGTCAACCCACAGACCAGCACCAAAGACCTACAACATCATATGGCTGCAGATGGAGTCACTGTGCATCGTTCAACCATTCGGCGCACTTTACACAAGGAGATGCTGTATGCAAGAGTGATGCAGAGGAAGCCTTTTCTCTGCCCACAGCACAAAAAGTGCCGCTTGAGGTGGGCTAAAGCACATTTGGACAAGCCAGCTTCATTTTGGAATAAGGTGCTGTGGACTGATGAAACTAAAATTGAGTTATTTGGCCATAACAAGGGGCGTTATGCATGGAGGAAAAAGAACACAGCATTCCAAGAAAAACACCTGCTACCTACAGTAAAATATGGTGGTGGTTCCATCATGCTGTGGGGCTGTGTGGCCAGTGCAGGGACTGGGAATCTTGTCAAAGTTGAGGGACGCATGGATTCCACTCAGTATCAGCAGATTATGGAGACCAATGTCCAGGAATCAGTGACAAAGCTGAAGCTGCGCCGGGGCTGGATCTTCCAACAAGACAACGACCCTAAACACTGCTCAAAATCCACTAAGGCATTTATGCAGAGGAACAAGTACAACGTTCTGGAATGGCCATCTCAGTCCCCAGACCTGAATATAATTGAAAATCTGTGGTGTGACTTAAAGAGAGCTGTCCATGCTCGGAAGCCATCAAACCTGAATGAACTAAAGATGTTTTGTAAAGAGGAATGGTCCAAAATACCTTCAACCAGAATCCAGACTCTCATTGGAACCTACAGGAAGCGCTTAGAGGCTGTAATTTCTGCAAAAGAAGGATCTACTAAATATTGATTTCATTTCTTTTTTGTGGTGCCCAAATTTATGCACCTGCCTAATTTTGTTTAAACAATTATAGCACACTTTCTGCAAATCCAATAAACTTCATTTCACTTCTCAAATATCACTGTGTGTGTCTCCTATATGATATATTTAACTGACATTTTTTATCGTAACAACCAACGATTTATAAAGGAAAATCATGACGATTAACAAGGTTGCCCAAACTTTCGCATCCCACTGTATATAGAGGGACAAACGCTATTGGAACAACTAATTGCAACGGGTGTGATATGCGAGTTGCCCCCCAAAAAAACAGATTGAGTCAGGGGTGTGATATACCTATAATATACTTTCTATATAGTGTATTTAAACTGTGCAGCAGTTGTCCCCAAAAAAAACTGATTGAGTGGTGTGTTATACCTGCTTTCACAAAAGACCGATTAAGGGGTTAGATATACCTGCTTCCACCAAATATTGATTGAGGCCTGCAATTTACCTGCTTCTACAAATACTGCTCTTCTCTAGGGACTTAGGCACAGGGTCATTTTGAAAATGACAGGCAGAGGAAGAGGCAGGCCATTCGGTAGGGGTCGAGCAGGTGCACCAGCCCGGAACCTAAGTGGGAAGTTGGAGAAGGCGTGTGCGATTACTTCAAAGGACGCATTAGAGTTGGTCGAGTGGCTCATTCACCCTTCCGCTTCTGCACCCTCTTCATCCTCTGTATCTGCACCCTCCTCACTCTTTGCTGTGTGCAGCCCCAAATCCACCACCACCACCCATCCATTCCCATACCTTACTGATGTGCAGCCATTCTCGACATCGGATGAGGAAGAGGAGGTAGCAATGGCCGCCACCCAGCGGTCTGATGACAGTACCCAGATCAGCCCAAGGAGGGAGGTCCCCGGTGTTGCTGCCAACTCCGAAATCTCAAATGTCAGTGGTGGTGAAGGTGAGGATGATGACGTGTCAATGGACGTCACGTGGGTGCCCACAAGAGAGGAAGAGGAGGGGAGTTCAGAGGGAGAGACAAAGCAACAGAGAGGGAGGAGAAGGAGGAGAAGCAGGCACAGGAGGCAAAAAGCACACTGCAAATGTATCTGGAGCTAGCCATCCACCATGCACGGTCACTTCTGGCGCTTCCAGGACGCTGGCACATGGCTCCGCAGTGTGGGATTTTTTTTTAACGTGTCAGCTGCTGACAATAGTGTTGCCATCTGCAGTCTGTGCTGTCAACACATAAGTCGCGGTAAGCCCAACACTCAACTAGGGATGACTGCCTTAAGAAGGCACCTAGTCTCCCATCACCAAGACCAGTAGGAGCAACGCCATCAGAACTCACAAAGCCACACTCCCGACACTCCATTTCCTGCCTCTTCTCCTTCTAGTTCTCCGCTATCCTGCCATTTGTCCTCCACTCCACCTTCCACCGTGCCATCGTCACATTCATCTGGCATAAGGCAGGCTTCCGTGGCCCAAATGTTCGAGCAAAAAAAGATGATGACACCTTATAACCCTCTTGCCCAACGGCTGACCGCTGGCTTGTCGGAACTGCTAGCCCACCAACTACTGCCATATAAACTGGTGGACTCTGAGGCCTTTGTGGCCATTGGCACACTGCAATGGAAGGTCCCCGGAGGGAAATATTTCTCCCAGGGGGCATCCCACAGCTATATGGCCACGTTCAGCTGCAAGTGAATATATCTCTGGCACACAGTGTGGGTGCCAAGATACATATGACAACAGATGCAAACACGGGCAGGGAAGGTACATAACTTTTACTGCCCACTGGGTGAACCTTCTGACGGCTGTCAAGCATGTAACCTGTGGCTCCCTTGTGGATTTGGTGTTATCGCCACGAATTGCATGCAGGCCTGCTTCTTCTTCTCCTCCTCCTACTTCATCCTCCGTCTCCTCCTTGGCTGACTCCTCCTTTTCCACTGCTACCGCCTCTTCCGCTGCGCCCCCCAAGCTCCCTCTAACCTATTCGATGTGCCAGGTGAGATGTTGCTATATTGTGCTGCGGATGTTGTGCCTGGAAGCCAAGAGCCACACTGGTCCTGCATTGCTTTCAGCTCTGGTCACAGGCTGATCAGTGGCTAACCCTGCGTAATTTGACAGTTGGTAAAGTGGTGTGCAACAATGGTGCCAATCTGCTGAGCGCGCTGAAATATGCATGGCACACGTCCTGAACTTAGTCGTGCAGCGATTCGTTGCCAAGAACCCTGGGGTCCAGGACGTCTTGCAGCAGGCCAGGAAAATCTCTGGCCATTTAAGATCTTACTCGGCCATGGCTCGCTGACGTTCAGCGGAGAAACCACTTGTCAGACGTCTGGTTTGTGACAGCCCGAAGCACTGGAAATCCACCTTGTATATGCTTGTTAGGCTGCTCCAGCAGCAACGTGCCGTTAACGACTACCTGTACGAATTCTGCAGCAGGACAGGTTCTGGGGAGCTTAGTTTCTTTTCACCGCGCCAGTGGCTACTCATGCGCGACACATGCTGACTTCTGCAGCCATTTGATGAAATCACTAAACTGGTCAGTCGCAGCCAGGGCACCATCAGTGATATAGTACCTTACACCTTCTTTCTGGAGCGTGCATTGCGTCGTGTCATTGATCAAGCCGTAGCAGGAGCAGGAAAATGAGGAAGTCACAATGCTGAATGAATTCCCAGGGGGGGCTACTCTATCTGAGACAAGTCAGCAGGAGTCTGAAGAGAAGTCAGAGGAAGATGGTGGCTGGGGGGAGGAGGAAGAGGAGAAAGAAGAGAAGGCTTTGAGGGGGACTTCAAACTTTTTGGGAATCCATGGTGTTGTCCGTGGCTGGGGGAGGAGACCGAGGACGACATTCTCCTGGGCGATGAGCAGGAGCCAAGGTGCTCCACCACTTCCAATTTTGTGCAAATGAGGGCCTTCATGTTCCAGTGTCTGCAGAGGGACCCGCGCATAAAAAGCAAGGACCAGTACTGGGTGGCAACGTACTTAGACCCCCGGTACAAACACAAAATGGCGGATATGTTACCAGCATCACAGAGGGCTGGCAGAATGCAGCATTTCCAGGCCTTGCTGTGAGAGATGCTGAATTCTGCTGTTGCGGGCACTGGCAGAGGAATTATCACCCACAGCGAAACAGGTGCGTGTACCAATCCTACCGCGCCTGCAAGAAGAAGATGGTTTGAAGATGTGTTGGTCACTACGGATATGAGATCATCGACAGCCGCCCTCCGGATACAGCCTCAGGGAACGCCTAGACCGACAGGTGTCCGACTACAACGGGTTAATGGCCGATGTAGACGCTCTGAGAAGTGAGGAACCCCTAGTCTACTGGGTGTGCAGGCTTGACCTGTGGCCAGAGCTGGCACAATTTGCATGGAACTCTTGGCTTGCCCTTCGTCGAGTGTCCTGTCCGAAAGGACATTCAGCGCAGCATGGGGGATCGTGATCGATAAGCGCACTTGCCTAGCTCACGACAGTGTGGACTACCTCATATTTCTAAAAATAAATGAGGTATGGATCTCAGAGGAATTCAACACCTATGAAGACCACGTGTAATTGATATTCCTCATTCCAGCCCACACATATCCGCCACCACCTGGAACAAAGAATGGTCCTTGTCTTGTATATACAGCGGCATAAAAGGCCTTTTCTGTCAGGCGAATGCCTAATTTCTGGGGCCTGTACTCCAGTGGCCTACAGTAAATTTTTTATCCAGTGACGGCCTACTGTACCTCCAGCCACAGAATCACAAGTTCTTTCGTGTCAGGTGAATGCCAAATTTTTGGGGCCTGTACTCCAGTGGCCTGCAATAAAAAATGTATCCAGTGAACGCCTAATGTACCTCCAGCCACATCAGCCAAAGTTATTTTTTGTTCGGTCAATGCCAAATTTTTGGGGTCTGTACTTAAGTGGCCTACAGTAAAATGTGTATCCAGTGACTGCCTAATGTACCTCCAACCACAGAATCACAAGTTCTTTTGTGTCAGATGAATGCCTAATTTTTGTGGCCTCTACTCCAGTGGCCTACAGTTCTATTTTTATCCAGTGACTGCCTAATGTACCTCCAGCCACAGAATCACAAGTTCTTTTCTGTCAGGTGAATGCATAATTTTCGCCTCTACTCCCGTGGCGTAAAATAAATTTTTCTAGGCTCCAGCGGTGAAAATTTTAGAGTTTCCCTTTAAGACTACTTTCACACCTGCGTCTAGGTGCGGATCCGTCTGGTATCTGCACAGACGGATCCGCAGCTATAATGCAAACGATTGTATCCGTTCAGAACAGATCCGTTTGCATTACCATGAACAAAAAACTTTTTTTTTTTTTTCATGATAATGCAAACGGATCCGTTTTCAATTGCACCATATTGTGTCAGTAAAAACGGATCCGTCCCCATTGACTTACATTGTAAGTCAGGACGGATCCGTTTGGCTTAGTTTCGTCAGAGCGGAATGGAGGCTGAACGGAGGCAAACTGATGCATTCTGAATGGTGGACCCAGAAACGCCAATGTGAAAGTAGCCTTAGACGCATAAAAATGGCCCCTGATTAAAATACATATTTTTTGAGGGAATTTTTGCCAATGATCCCCCTCAAGTATATCACTGTCCATGTTGTGGGACTATTTGTGTACTTCTGGTAAGTGTTTGCTGTCTGCAAATATGACCTGAATGTTTTACAGGTTCACCTGCCATTAAAGTGAATGAGGCCTTCCGCGAATGCGTGGTTCGCGAACATTTGACCGCAAACCCGCGTTCGCGAATCGTCCCGGCGATGTTCGTCCATCACTAACCAGCACCATGCCCCAGGTGTGGCTCTGAGTATGTTCCTACTTCTACTATTCTGTTTGAAACCATCCCTGCTCTGCCACTGTAAGCACCATGCACTTGCACTGTAGCGGCCAGCAGGGGAAGTTCTGCGTCTGTCTCTGGCTGTGAAGAGGGAGGCTCACGGCTCTTGGAGCGGATCTCCCTGCAACTTCCAACTAGACTGCTGTCCACCGATGCCTGCCTGCTTAGCCTAGTCTGAAGATCACCCATGGGTAAGGAACCAGTGACAGTGCTGGGCAGTGTTTTAGATATTAATGGGGGTTGTGTGCTGTGCAGGGGAGGGCTGCTCAGCTCTAGCAGAGACAGCAGGTTTACCCCTTCATAATGTAGAAGCGGAAACACTAGGGCTCAGGCAAACAGGGTGTCGTATTGTGGTCTGAAGCCTACCTAAAAGCACAGTTCTGTGCACCTCAGCGCTTGCTGATACCGCTTCCCCACCACTGAGTAGAACCTGCAGCCAGCCAGTGCCTTCTTCTGCAATCCCGGATGCTACCCGTTGTGAGAGGTCGTCAGCCATGACTGTTGTTGTCACTCTCCTCACAGTGGATTGCATCACCAACAATCAGCTACCCCTTATATAAGTTTATTCTCCACCCCTCCCTCCCTTTGAATCCCCCAATCCTGCTCCTGCATTTTCCCGCTCCTACCCTTGTTCTATTAACCCCTGCAGTCCCTGCCACTTTCCCTATGCGGTTCACTGGCACACAGCCCACAATAGAGCCTCTACGTCAACATACAGAGCCATAGGTGTATAGGGTTGTGCGCTGTAATAATTTTGATAACTCCTGGCATCACCACCATTCAACTATTTGAATGAGGCACACTGCCCGTGCGAGTGCTGCATCCTCTTCAATGTTTGTAGCAGTTGTAATTATACTGGACCATGGCTACTAGGGAGACAGTGTGTTGTTAGACATTGATAAGGACACAGTGCCCGCACAAGCCCAGCACCCCCTTCAAACAGTTGATTGATGGGGGTGCTTGGAGTTGGATCCCTGCTCTTCTGATATTGATGAACTATCCTGACTAATGTCAAAGTGTCACCGTTCTGTCATTGTCATTTACTATCACAGGATTGGTCATTATCTAGTTTTTAATCACTGAAGTCAATGAGTGATGATTTGACATTAGGATCAGAGATAGTTGTAGAGCAAAAAAAGTTATTACAAGGGATGTATCAAATAAATGTTACATTTATGAACAGCGTGCAGCCAATTATTATTGGGATAAAAATAAGCTGAAAACTTTTCATATTTAACAAAGACAGTTTAATTTCACAGTGCTGGCTGTATGATCCTGAGCCTTAAGCCAAGTGACATGATATGGTTTGTGTGATGTTAACCAAAAGCCAAATGGTTCTAACCCTGGACCTTAATATATTAAATGTGATATTGTACCCTTAGCATGGATTATTTCTTACGTTCCATCTTTCCAATATCTACCCTTTAAAAATATATCTCTCTACTGCAAACTTGAAGGAGTCTGCCAAGTTTCAATAATACCTCTGAGTAGTAGTTGTTTGGTTAATGATGGCGTCATAGGCATTCACACAATTTTGACTTATCTCCTCTGATTATAGGGATTGCCTAACCTGTTTCTACCGCCTTATTCTGTAGAAAAAAAGCACTAAACACAGTGCTAAAAGTGAGCACTTTGCTTAGCACTAAGACCCAAATGCAGGAAACGTCCTTCCATTTTAGATTATTGCCATGGAAACCAGTGATGGCTTGATGACACATTTTTCCAAATGTGGCATGCAGGAGAGGAACATACTGGGATGGCATAATCTGTCCCCCCAATAATATTCTGTACATCTATATAGATCACTGCTAATAGTGATCTAATTATCAGGCATTAGATCACCATCTGTGATCTAGATATTAAGCCACCCCGAATGGCATTGGCAACTGTAACACTTTTTAAAAGCCAAAGTAAGTGGGAGCAAGAGTTGCATTGCCCTCCACTACAGTGTACCAGCATTTACAGAAATGTAAGAAAGGCTACAATTTCCAATGCTCACAGATTAATTCAATTTAAGATCTTGCACCGATTGTATTATACGCCAAAAATGCAAGGGAAATTTCCCCAAAATAAAGTCCGAGACTGCTGCTGCCCTAAATGTGGATATGTGAATGCGGATTACGGCCACTTACTTTGGAATTGTAGTAAACTAAAAAAGTACTGGGAACAGGTTTTTGTAACCCTACAAAAGGAGTCCTCTATGACATATAATCCTGGGATGTTGACTGTGATATTGGGATACGTTGCTCCAGAAATGGTGATCCCGTCCTGGGTCAGACAGATCTGGATGAGGGGTTTGATGGCGGCAAAAGTTATTCTAATTAAACACTGGGGCTCTGTCTCCCCGCCCTCGCTAAATGAATGGATCCTGTACCTTCAACAAATTAGAATGTTTGAGGATATGGAAAGGAAACGGAGAGCGGCACGTATGACTGTTTAGCTATAATTAATACTGTAATTATGGGTATATTTGATAGAGCTGTTGTGACGACAGCCAATTGGGGGGGGGGTTATAGTTGTACTCTCTGTATATTAATTTTGAATCTATAGTGATATTTATAATTTAGGCAGGATCCTGCCTCTCTTTATAGGGTAGTTGATTGTTGCCTATAATGGCTATCCTGTGTTGGTTGTCTTGTTTACTATAATGTGCTCTTTTTCACTGTGTTTAAAAAAAAAAAGAAAATAAATATATATAAAAAAAAAAGATATTAAGCCACCCCAAGTTTCTCTAGCCCCATGGCAATAAGTGTGCAAAAAAGTTTAATAAAAACATTAATAAAAAAAAAAATCTGTATATATGTGAGTGTGGTTGTAGGCCACTGTATGAAGACTATACCAGGTAGTGATAGCTTTGGAGAAAAGGAACGCATCCAAAACTGAAAAACACCCCTAAAATAAATAGAAAGAATACATCCCCTAACACACCTGTATCATTAGTAGTGTTGATCACGAATATTCGAATTTCGAATTTTATCGCGAATATAGGTACTTCGAAAATTCGCGAAAATTTTGACTATAGTTATATATTCGTAATTTCGAATATTCGATTTTTTATTTATTTATTTATTTTTTCGATTTTTTTTTTTTTTAGCAGTACACATGATCCCTCCCTGCTTCTAGCTTGTGGGCCAATAAGAAGGCTGCAATATACTTGACTTTAGGAGTAGTAGTGTTTGCGAATTTTGCTCTATATTTGTTTTTTTGAATATTCGCTATATTGCTATATATTCTTGTTTTAGAATATTATGAATATTCGAAAAAACTAAGTTATAGCAATATAGAGAATATTCGAAAAAAATTGAATAGAGCAATTTAGCTAATATAGTGCTATAATCTTCTTTGTCTAATAGTTGTAAGTTGAAAAATTCGCAATAAAAAATTCAAATCCGAAAATTCGCATATAACACAATCATTACCTTTCCGATTTTTCGAGTAAAAAAAAATCGCGAATTTTCGAATTTGAAAATTTTCGACGAATATTCTACAAAATATTCTCGAAATATCGCGAATTCGAATATGACCCCTGCCGCTCATCACTAATCATTAGGAGCATCCATCCTGCAAAAGACGTTACTTAAAATCCACACAAGTAATTAATCATCAGTACTTTTATCTCTTTTTTATTGAGCAACATACAAATTTTGTATTGCTTTAGTTGACAGTGAGAGGATTATATTGTGCCATAAAGTTTTTGTCAGGTGTATAAAGTTATATAAGGAAAAAAGAAAAAAAAAATCACATATTCCATGTTTGCTGTTTTTACCCTAAAAAAATGAAAAGATCATAACTTTGGGGACCAAATTAAAGCCTCACTTGTGCAAAAAAAAATAAAGTATAACACATAAAGTTGAGAGGGACCCAGAAAGCATCAGCATTTTGACCTTTAAAAGAAAAGTGTATACCATCCAGGCAACCTATGCAAACTATATCCTTCCATACCCATTTGAAAGATAAGCAAATGTCTTGAAATTATTTTAATTTGGATATGAATCAAATGTACCCATATCACATTTCTTTGAATGAGACATGAAAATCAATTCTCCTTCCACAAAAATAAAAATACACAAAAAAACCCCCACATAGTGCCTCTACAGAAAATTGCCCTGGTTAGCTGTGACCTTTGTTGGGGTTTTAGAGATGCTCTTTCTCATTATGGAGACCACCTAGTATGCGCTAGGAGTATTGCAATCCAGCCAATGCTGCTCTGCATTTTTGTGGAAAATATATGCAAATTAGCATATCTTACTTCTACTGGCATCAGATAGGCTTAGTATTCTTTTCTTTTTGGAAGAAAAGCTAATTTGAATATCTTTCCCCAAAAAACCTAAGGGTATGCAAATTAGCATTCCTTTTTGAAAAATTGCTGAACAGTTCAAAACTATCACCAGGAGAAAATCTGTTCATTAAGTGCTTCTTCATAATATTTTCTCTTGGTGGTAGCCTCAAACTGTTCAGTCAAGCTAATTTGGGTTACTTTCTAGGAAATATTTTTAAATTAGCTTTTCTTCCAAAAAGAAAAGCCAAAAGCCACTTAGCTAACCAGGGCAGTTTTTTTTTTATATGAGAACATTCAGTACTTTTGTCTTCTCGGAAGAACTGACTTGTACCTCTGTTTTCCAGTGGAGTATCTTCAGTGTATCATTGCTGGCTCTATTTCCCCTCATCTTCCTCTTACTTTGGGGGTTCCTCAGGGATCAGTCCTAGCTCCTCTCCTCTATGTGTTTTTTGGTGCCAGGAAAGGTGTAGGGTAAAAAATATACATAAACCTCTCATATGTATGTATACTAATGCCAGAAGTCTGACTAATAAAACTGGTGAACTGGAATTAGTGATGTGTGAGGAGGACTATGACATAGTGGGAATAACTGAGACATGGCTGGATGATAGCTATGACTGGGCAGTTAATGTACAAGGTTACAGTCTGTTCAGAAAGGATCGTCAAAACCGGAGAGGTGGAGGGGTCTGCCTTTATGTAAAATCTTGTCTAAAGCCCACACTCCGTGAAGATATAAGTGAGGGACATGAACATGTGGAGTCACTGTGGGTAGAGATACATGGAGCTAAAAACAACAATAAATTACTAATAGGAGTCTACTATAAACCACCTAATATACCAGAGTCCACAGAAAATCTACTACTAAACGAGATAGACAAGGCGGCAAATCATAATGAGGTGGTTATTATGGGGGACTTCAACTACCCAGATATAGACTGGGAAACTGAAACTTGTATATCTCATAAAGGAAACAGATTCTTGGCAATAACCAAAGACAATTACCTCTCCCAACTGGTTCAGGACCCGACTAGAGGGACGGCCATACTGGACTTAATATTAACCAATAGACCTGACAGAACAACAGACGTGCAGGTTGGGGGACACCTGGGAAATAGTGACCATAAAGTAATAACCTTCCAATTATCATTCAAAAGAGCGTTTCTACAGGGAGAAACAAAAATACCAAACTTCAAAAAAGCTAAATTTAGCCAACTAAGAGAGGCCATAGGCCTAACTAACTGGGACAAAGTCCTCAAAAATAAAAATACAGCCAAAAAATGGGATATCTTTAAAAACATCCTAAAATCTCATTGTGAGAGGTACATACCGTATGGGAATAAAAGGTTAAGGAACAAAAAGAAACCAATGTGGATAAATAGAACTGTAAAGAAAGCAATAAATGACAAAAAGAAAGCATATAAAACCCTAAAACAGGAGGGTAGCACGGAAGCACTGAAAAACTATAAGGAAAAAAACAGAACATGTAAAAAACAAATAAAAGCGGCCAAATTAGAGACCGAGAGATTAATTGCCAAACAGAGTAAAACTAACCCTAAAATGTTCTTCAATTATATAAATGTTAAAAAGTATAAATCTGAAGGTGTCGGCCCTTTAAAGAGTAATGAGGGGGGAGTCGCAGAGAGCGACGAGGAGAAAGCAAAGCTGTTAAATATTTTTTTCTCCAATGTATTCACTGAGGAAAATAAACTGTCAGATGAAATGCTGAATGCTGAAATAAATTCGCCATTAAAAGTGTCCTGTCTGACCCAGGAAGAAGTACAACAGCGACTTAAAAAAATCAAAATAGACAAATCGCCAGGACCGGATGGCATACACCCCCGTATCCTAAGGGAATTAAGTAATGTCATAGCCAGACCCTTATTTCTGATATTTGCGGACTCTGTACTGACAGGGAATGTCCCACAGGATTGGCGCATGGCAAATGTGGTGCCAATATTCAAAAAGGGTCCAAAAACAGAGCCTGGAAACTATAGGCCGGTAAGTTTAACATCTGTTGTGGGTAAACTGTTTGAAGGTTTTCTGAGAGATGCTATGTTAGAGCATCTTATGGGAAATAAGCAAATAACGCCATATCAGCATGGCTTCGTGAGGGATCGGTCATGTCAAACTAATTTAATCAGTTTCTATGAGGAGGTAAGTACTAGACTTGACAGCGGCGAATCAATGGATGTCGTGTATCTGGACTTCTCCAAAGCATTT
The DNA here is from genome assembly GCF_905171765.1 of Bufo bufo. Taxonomy (NCBI): domain Eukaryota; kingdom Metazoa; phylum Chordata; class Amphibia; order Anura; family Bufonidae; genus Bufo; species Bufo bufo. Next base: position 359,034,534 of record NC_053391.1, on the reverse strand, counting down.
GACACTGTACCTCATAAAAGGTTAGTATATAAAATGAGAATGCTCGGACTCGGAGAAAACGTCTGTAAGTGGGTAAGTAACTGGCTCAATGATAGAAAACAGAGGGTGGTTATTAACGGTACATACTCAGATTGGGTCACTGTCACTAGTGGAGTACCTCAGGGGTCAGTATTGGGCCCTATTCTCTTCAATATATTTATTAATGATCTTGTAGAAGGCTTGCATAGTAAAATATCAATTTTCGCAGATGACACTAAACTGTGTAAAGTAATTAACACTGAAGAGGACAGTATAATACTACAGAGGGATCTGGATAGATTGGAGTCTTGGGCAGATAAGTGGCAGATGAGGTTTAACACTGAGAAATGTAAAGTTATGCACATGGGAAGGAATAATGCAAGTCACCCGTACATACTAAATGGTAAAACACTCGGTAACACTGACATGGAAAAGGATCTAGGAATTTTAATAAACAGCAAACTAAGCTGCAAAAAACAGTGTCAGGCAGCGGCTGCCAAGGCCAATAAGATAATGGGTTGCATCAAAAGGGGCATAGATGCCCGTGATGAGAACATATTCCTACTACTTTACAAATCACTGGTCAGACCACACATGGAGTACTGTGTACAGTTCTGGGCTCCTGTAAACAAGGCAGACATAGCAGAGCTGGAGAGGGTCCAGAGGAGGGCAACTAAAGTAATAACTGGAATGGGGCAACTACAGTATCCTGAAAGATTATCAAAATTAGGGTTATTCACGTTAGAAAAAAGACGACTGAGGGGAGATCTAATTACTATGTATAAATATATCAGGGGGCAGTACAGAGATCTATCCCATCATCTATTTATCCCCAGGACTGTGACTGTGACGAGGGGACATCCTCTGCGTTTGGAGGAAAGAAGGTTTGTACACAAACATAGAAAAGGGTTCTTTACGGTAAGAACAGTGAGACTATGGAACTCTCTGCCTGAGGAGGTGGTGATGGTGAGTACAATAAAGGAATTCAAGAGGGGCCTGGATGTATTTCTGGAGTGTAATAATATTACAGGCTATAGCTACTAGAGAGGGGTCGTTGATCCAGGGAGTTATTCTGATTGCCTGATTGGAGTCGGGAAGGAATTTTTTATTCCCCTAAAGTGAGGAAAATTGGCTTCTACCTCACAGGGTTTTTTTGCCTTCCTCTGGATCAACTTGTAGGATGACAGGCCGAACTGGATGGACAAATGTCTTTTTTCGGCCTTATGTACTATGTTACTTATGTTACCTCAATGATGATGACCAGTGACTGTCTAACATCATGTCCTCTCTCTATCGGAAACTGAATCTTTCAAAAACTGAGCTACTTTTGTTTTCTCCATCTAATAACCTACCAAAACCAGATATCTCCATCACAGTGTGTGGCACTACCATCACGCCTAGGCAGCATGCCCACTGTATCAGTGTTATGTTTGACACTGATCTTTGCTTTCCCCCCTATATTTAATCGCGTGCCTGTTCATGTCACCTGCACCTCAAAAACATCGGTAGAATACGTTCCTTTCTTACTATGGAAACAACAAAAACTCTCATTGTGACCCTGTGCCAATCATTTCACTGGTTGCCCAAACAGTATAGCGTCCATTTTTAACTGTTCAATCTTACCCACAAAACTCTCCACACTGCTGCACCACCTACATCTCCTCACTAATCTAACCCTGCCCATGTTTTACGCTCTGTAAATGATGTATGACTTACATCCACCATAATACAAACCACTTACTCCCATCTTTAAGACTTATCCCGAGCTGCTTTGGTTCTCTAGAATACCCTTTCCCAAGCAATTAGGTTAATTTGCAAAACCCACAGTTTTAGGCACATCCCCTCATCTAACTCTTCTTCATTCACACCTCTTTATCATCATTCTTCTGAACCTGATCCATCATCAAATAGCCACATCCTATGCAAATACACTACAGATATCAGCTGGTGACTGGCTCATAACAGCTTTATATCTATTCCCCTATTGTGATAAGATGGCAGGACCATTGTATTGTACAATACAAACACTTATTACTATTTTATTTATGACCCTGTACATAAACCACCTAAATGTAAAGTGCTGCATAATGCGTTGGCATGTTCTAAATAAAGATTATTATAGTATTGCATGTGGGTCTCTCTCTGATTTGCTGGAAGCTAATTAAAAGAAAATTTGGGTTCATTAGAAACCATTTTTTTAGGAAATTCAGAACAAATACAAAATTTTTTGATGCAGTTGTAAGAGTGAAGATTGGTCCTTTAGGTGGCTGCAAAGACAAAGGTTAGTCAGCACCTCCTGCAAAATAAAGTAAATGCAAAGATGCACGTTGCCGCGGCTGAAACAAAAAATGTAAAAGCAAACACAATGCAACAAAACTCTGCAAACATAGAGCATATGGACTATGTACACTATATAAATGAATATGAGGTACCTAGCAAATATATTTTGATCAAAATCAAGGTGACTTCAATCTGGATGAAAGCCTACTCTATGATACATGTCCTTCTCTCTGTGCCATCCAGTCTCTTAGTTTAGGGTGAGCAGAGTCCACTGTGTGTGCTCCATTTATTACCGCTTTCTGTGCCAGCAGGCCTCTTTGCAGTATGCATTGTGTTTGCTTTTACTTCTTCAGGTGGCCATCTATGCAATGTTACATATTGTTATACTCTTTTACTCTGCACATGTTACAATATGTGCCATTTCTTTCATAATAATGTATACAGTATGTGTAAATTGTGTCCCTTCATTCAGGTTTGGCAGTAGGGAAAAGATCAGACCTGCCAATCCTGCTTATGGGAGGTGTTTATGTCGAAGCAGTGGTGAATACTGCCAGGGATGCTTCACTCATTGGGCCTAATTTTATAACAGAGCAGACCTTAAAGGGGTTGTCCCAAGAAAATATTCTACAGTTTTCAAATCAGCACCTGGATCTGAATACTTTTGTAATTGCATGTAATGAATAATTTAGTATAGCCATTGATTATTCTATAAAATGTATCTGTATAGCGCCACCTGCTGTTTGTTTTTTCCTTATTTCTTTGTCCTGCTCACTGAGAAGGCCGCACATGCTCAATTTCTTATCCTTCATCTGCCTTCTGAGCTTTGATAGGGAGACACTCCCCTTGAGCTGCCAGCTTGATATAAACCAATGTCTGATTTAATATTTTTTTTACATTAATCATGGGATAACCCCTTTAAGAGGCACTTAAAAAAAAGTTTATGTCCCTCATCCATTAGTATATACATAAGATACAAACTTATGGATTGAAATGGATTTATGTATTGTTAGCCTTCCTTACGTCTGGCCATTAGCTCATGTTACTTCAATTTGCTGGCTGTCACAGCATTTGCTGTGTGAAGAGAGTCAGGTTCTCTGTTTATTCCTATGATAACCTCAAAGTCAATCTCATTGGAATGAATAGAGAAAATGAATTCCAGTTCACGTCCCAGATGCTGTGGGATCCAGTAAGCCTAATTAGTTCTCAGGTGATATAATTGGCAGTAATGTAGTAAAGTAATGGAGGTTCAAAATACATCAATAAATCAATATATAAGTCTGTTAAACAAATTATCATATATACCAGCTCACCTACACATGTGGGAATAAAAAATAAAAATTCTGTGAGGCCTGCGTATACCTGATATACTGTAAGTGAGGTTGTAGGCCCCGCTGTTTGAAGATTGTACTAGGTGGAGATAGCTTTGGGAAAAAAGAATACATCAGCACAACATGTCGTACATGCAACGGCCGGTATGTATTCAGTTTACACCTGATTTTCACTAGTATAAAGTTCCATGTAAAATTGTGTCAAATATGCAACAAAAGTGTAGAAAAGCTGTAAATGTACTTTACTTTTAGACTCAATTACCAAAGCCACAAATTAGTTGCACTATTGTTTACTTGCTCACCGATTTATTACAAGCGTCTTTTGAACATTAAGCTCAATTTCTGTCAGCTACCTCCTCCAATTTCATGAAGATAGAATACACAATTATTAAAAAAGGTGCCCATTGTGTGTGAAGAACTTGTTCTCCTGTGAACTAACAGAAAAATGCTATAACCTAAATGCTATGCTTCAATCCAGCCATAACCAACTATAAAAGTATTACCACTATGATGTGAACCGTTTCTGTAAGGATCAGGTATTACACTGCTGTCATAGTAGGTATGAATAGAATTTGTTACCAGAAGGTTTGGAACAGTTTTGCATAGCGGCTTATTAACATTGACTTGGTCACGAAGGTCTGAAGGCAATGAAAGCCCTTGGGCTTTCAAGCATCATTGCTGTGAAAATGAATTTAATAGAAATGTTTGCCCCATTTTTGAAAATGTTTCAAACTGACATTAACTATTACTGTAACTTTTAAATCAAGGGGCATTTTTTGCAGCTGTTGCACAATTCAAACAAAACATTGTTCAATTATCACTTTCACGAGAAATTTTCTGTTCATAAACACTACTTTCAATGCAAATAAGTGTATAGTCTACAGCATTTGCAGTCCTGTTTAGCAGGGCTGGGGCAAAGGATAGTAGAAGCAAGTGGCTGCCTAGGGTGCCACTTAGAGGGGGTGCACAATTTATTGATAAAAAAACAAGGGTCTACTTTTACATTGCTTTGTTAAACTATAAAGATGCTGGTGTCCCTTTCGCTGTTCCCGATCACTCTTGATCCCTCTGCGCCGGAGTGAGATGTGCCTAATTTATTGAGAGGCAGGTGACTCTCAATAAATTAGGCACATCCCTGGCAGCCTGTGAACCAGAAACTGAAGTCTACACCAGGTGTTGGCATAGACTTATACTTCAACTTATGCCAGTTTCTACTGTAAGTTATAGTAAATCTGACGGGGCACGCTACGGTCTGCCCCATTCCTTGCCACTTTCAAAAGCTTCAAAAGTCGCAAATTAGTGTGCACGCATGGCATTTTTTATTATTATTTATTTTATTTTATTTTTTTATGCATTTATATAGCGCTGCTATATTCCGCAGCGCTTTACAGACATTAGAATCAAGTTGTCCCCAATGGGTCTCACAATCTAGGAGTGTGTCTTTGGAGTGTGGGAGGACAACTGAGTACCCGAAGGAAACCCACGCAATTTTACCTTTTCTTCTATTGTGGCATAAAGATCCTCGCTGTGTTCAAACTGAGGATAATGTAGTAAGTTCAAGGGCACCATGAGCAAATTGTATAGAAAAATGCAAATTTCTGAAGCGGGAGTATGTATTGTAAATACTACTAACTTTTGTGTGGAAGGTGTATGGGACAGTCCATCTGCCAGTTATGATGCTTACACACCCAGGGTGGTAAAACACATTGTAAAACCTACCTTGGGCACCAAGACATCTTGTCCTACACTTAACAAAGGGAGAGCAAGCTACCTTACCTGCCTAAAATTGTAAAACAGCTCTGACCTGTCCTGGTAATGAACTCTATAAGACTTCTGAATTCCTGTATGTTGCAAGGTGGGGCCTTCATAGATCCTATTTGCTTTTTCAGATTGAGATCTGAGGAATTTGGAGGACAAATCAACAGCTTGAGCTCTGTCATGTTTCTCAAAATCATTCTAAAACAATTTTGTATCTTGGCAGAGCACATTATCCTGAAAAAACAGGCCACTGCCATTAGGAAATATTCTTGCCATAATGAGGTGTGCTCTGAAATAATACCTTATCCACATACCTGTACACGTCAAGATCCAATCTTTCTCTATAGAACATTGCCAGAAACATTACACTGGTTCTGTTGGCTTGTCTTCTTCCTATAGTGCTTCTTGTGTCATCTCTTCCCCAGGTAAGCAATGCACAAGCACCCCAAAATCCACATTATATAGAAGGAACCATGATTTATATAACCAGGTGCTCCTTTTACTGCTTCTTTTAGTGAAAATCTGCTGTGAGACACCTGTGACAGTATTTTTCCAATGGCAATAAAGGATTAGCCATGTTAAAGCACAACATCCCATTCCTTCTTTACCAATCACTAATCAGTGATTAGTAGGGAGGTCCCCTCCACATAATATTGTTGACTTTATCTTATAAGTATGGTCACCTTTAGAGAAAATGGGAATAATTGAGACCAATTAAGTGAAAATTGATTAGTAGTTTGTAAGGCATCATACAGGTTTTTTTTGAGATTGGAAAAAAATGATTTGTGTTATAGCAGTGACTGTGCTGCTCTGCTCATTTGTCCCAGATGTTGGCCTCTCAGCGGCCCAGACTCACTTCCCTCTCTCCTCTTCTTCTCTAAGCGTCAAGGCCACCAGTGTAGCTTTGTTCCTTTACTCAGACTGGGCCCTGCTTGCTAGCTCAGCCTGTCCTTCCTGGCCCATAGTGTGTGCATGCACACTCTCATTGACTCTTAAAGGTCTGGAAACATATACCTTAGTTCTCACCAGCCAATGGCTGGCTACCTGTAGGTACTTAAGCCACCTTCTCCAGTGGAAAGGTGCATCAGCCAAAAGGTATCTTAGCTTGCTAAGTATCCTCCGAAGTTGCACTGTTTTATTGACTACCAGTGTACCGACCAGTGCCTGCTTACTCCTTTTGATTCTCTGTAACTAATCTGACTTGTGTCTGTTAACTCGTGTTAATCCTATTTTGCCAGTTCTGACGTATCCCTTTTTCTGAATACAGAAAAGGGTCTGCCTGACATTCTTCAGCAATGTCTCTGACCCTAGTTACAGTGATTACAGAAGAAGTGAATAGTAGGAGGTGTGCAGTACTTTGAATATGGGGGCAATTATGTCTATAGAGCTTGTCAGGGGTTGTCAAAATCAGAAAAAAATGACATTCCCCTCCAACAGTCATATTACAATTTGAACCCCTCTCCCCCAAAAAATATCACTTTTTTATTGTAGATTTTGAATTTATGTTTCAAATAAATATAGTTGGCGCTCAACTCAACATTTTCCCTGTCTGTGTTCCAGTGGTCATAATTTTTATTTATTTATTTTCTTCCTTTTAGCCTTATGAAACTTTGAAATTTGCAGGATGAGTTATAATGTTGATAGGAACCATTTTCAACATTGTTTTTCTTTTTAAATGTATTTTTATAGTGTGCAAAGTGTGGTATAAAAAACACATTAACTATTTTGTGTTTAATCTTGGGAAGATTTTTGGTGGTCAGCTGTCAACCACACAAGGGTTATTTCAAGGGGAAGCAAGTCTGAAAGCGGTCCGTCTGATCTTTCTGTAACAGAATCATACTGACATAAAGCTGTCAGTATGATTCCATTACAGAAAGGTCAGGCAGAGGCACAAAGTATTATCAGTCATGATAATGCTGTGCGCTTCTGTAGTCCAGAGTGCACAATCCCTCTCTCACACGGAGCGTGATTGCCACAAGGGAAAGAGCCATTATAGGGTTTAAAGGGTGAACACCAGGGACTTCTAGGATAACACCATTAGGATTAGCCTAAACGAAAACATATTGGTTAACAAAGTGGTTGTACTCCCACTACCATAACAGTTTGCATTGTCTTTCTTCAAACAGAACTAACTGTGACCATAAGAAGTATTTGTTATTACATCTTACTACAAACCGGATTCCAAAAAAGTTGGGACACTATACAAATCGTGAATAAAAACTGAATGCAATGATGTGGAGGTGCCAACTTCTAATATTTTATTCAGAATAGAACATAAATCACGGAACAAAAGTTTAAACTGAGAAAATGTACCATTTTAAGGGAAAAATATGTTGAATCAAAATTTCATGGTGTCAACAAATCCTCAAAAAGTTGGGACAAGGCCATTTTCACCACTGTGTGGCATCTCCCCTTCTTCTTACAACACTCAACAGACGTCTGGGGACCGAGGAGACCAGTTTCTCAAGTTTAGAAATAGGAATGCTCTCCCATTCTTGTCTAATACAGGCCTCTAACTGTTCAATCGTCTTGGGCCTTCTTTGTTGCACCTTCCTCTTTATGATGCGCCAAATGTTCTCTATAGGTAAAAGATCTGGACTGCAGACTGGCCATTTCAGTACACGGATCCTTCTCCTACGCAGCCATGATATTGTGATTGATGCAGAATGTGGTCTGGCATTATCTTGTTGAAAAATGCAGGGTCTTCCCTGAAAGAGATGACGTCTGGATGGGAGCATATGTTGTTCTAGAACCAGAATATATTTTTCTGCATTGATGGTGCCTTTCCAGACATGCAAGCTGCCCATGCCACACGCACTCATGCAACCCCATACCATCAGAGATGCAGGCTTCTGAACTGAGCGTTGATAACAACTTGGGTTGTCCTTGTCCTCTTTGGTCCGGATGACATGGCGTCCCAGATTTTCAAAAAGAACTTCGAATCGTGACTCGTCTGACCACAGAACAGTCTTCCATTTTGCCACACTCCATTTTAAATGATCCCTGGCCCAGTGAAAACGCCTGAGCTTGTGGATCTTGCTTAGAAATGGCTTCTTCTTTGCACTGTAGAGTTTCAGCTGGCAACAGCGGATGGCACGGTGGATTGTGTTCACTGACAATGGTTTCTGGAAGTATTCCTGAGCCCATTCTGTGATTTCCTTTACAGTAGCATTCCTGTTTGTGGTGCAGTGTCGTTTAAGGGCCCGGAGATCACGGGCATCCAGTATGGTTTTACGGCCTTGACCCTTACGCACAGAGATTGTTCCAGATTCTCTGAATCTTCGGATGATGTTATGCACAGTTGATGATGATAGATGCAAAGTCTGCAATTTTTCGCTGGGTAACACCTTTCTGATATTGCTCCACTATCTTTCTGCGCAACATTGTGGGAATTGGTGATCCTCTACCCATCTTGGCTTCTGAGAGACACTGCCACTCTGAGAAGCTCTTTTTATACCCAATCATGTTGCCAATTGACCTAATTAGTGTTAATTGGTCTTCCAGCTCTTCGTTATGCTCAAATTTACTTTTTCCAGCGTCTTATTGCTACTTGTCCCAACTTTTTGGGGATTTGTTGACACTGTGAAAATTGGAATCAACGTATTTTTCCTTTAAAATGATACATTTACTCTGATTAAACGTTTGATCTGTCATCTACGTTCTATTACAAATAAAATATTGACATTTGCCATCTCCACATCATTGCATTCAGTTTTTATTCACAATTTGTTTAGTGTCCCAACTTTTTTGGAATCCGGTTTGTACATTTAAGTAAAGTAGGGCTGGCCTGTTTATCTGGTAACCTTTTTAAAATCAGTGGGCATTAATCCATAATGCCCTAGGATTATAAATTGACAAAATTTTCTATCTATACTTATAACAAAAATCAGGAATGTTTCTGCTCCTCTTCTTGGTCATGCTAAGTCTGTATTCACAGTGTTGGCATCCTCACAATGTCAACAGCTAATGTGCTTGTTCTGCATACTGGATGGATATACAGAGACACACTATGTGTGGCTCATTAATTAATTAGTGTTCCATTCTCATCCACCACTCCAAAACCAGAATGACTGAAAAGCTTATCCATTGACCCCTTCTTTACCAGCTGGACAATTATTTCACTGGTCGTAAGAAGTAGATTTTGGCTCATTACTTTCTCATTCAGTGTAAGGAATTTAATTGCATTTGTTGACTTATTGACTATCAACTTAATGACTGGTCATTATGTTTTGTCTAACTACCTGTACAGCTAATGCTATCAGTCCCCTTTAATGATCTAGTTACTTCTACCAGTCTATTATTTCTGCGTTATATCAATGTAGATCTTTTACATCATGGCTTTTCAACCCTCTGTTTAATTACTGTGTATAGGTTATGTATTTAATACTTAGATTAATTGCCTGTGATGGTGCTTCACAGGTTGGCACACAGCACCAATGCAGATTGTAACTACAATACACTGGTTTGTGTCAGTGAATGGCACTAATATTGATTTCCATGTGTAGACAATGAAAACTAGGCCTTGACAGGATGTCATCCAATTTCAACAATGCCAAGCAGCTTTAAAAAAAATCTTTCCTGCATTTGCTAGTGAGAAAGTTTTTTGGGCAATGATAACCAGTATTAAAGTGTAACAGCTGTTTCATTTTTTATATCCTATTGGTATAGTATACCCCGATGTATAAATGCTTTTGTGCTTTAAAATTTTATCATTTTCAATTTTACCTGATAATAACTCCCACAAATGCATGCTACTTTCCTACTCTGCAGCCTCTTCTCACATGGTTGTCATATGCAGCTATCTCTTCTGTGTTATTGTCACGACTGTGACTGATCCAGACAGGTCTGGGAGGAGAAGGTCGCAGCGACTTGCTACTCGCGATAGCTTGTGAGTTTGCTCCGTGGTTCAGGGTATGTCATCTGGGTTTTGCCTTGTGAACCTTTTTGTCCTGACTGGGAGTTTGTAGGCATCCTTCTCAGGTGAGTCCTGTCTGCCACTCCCAGCTACTATATTAGTTTCACTTTCACTTGCAGTCATTGCCAGATATAGTCCTTACTTCCAGTTCTATTCTGACCTTTGAAGGAGATCGTTTGATGGTGTTGATGTGGAGCTCTTGTCCGGCATGGACTGTCGTGATTGGGATCACCTTCTCTGCTCGTGACTGGATAAGTCTATCTCTAATATAGCTTGTTTGTTGCTGTCTTCCCCTGCTGTTCTCCTAGACATGAGTGATGGTGACTAGTGCTTCCATCGGCCTTTCCCCACTCTAGGCTTTAGGGTGACTGAGGGTTTAGGCATCCTGCTCGCCGCACAGGTTCACACCCCGTCTAGGGTATCAGGGCAGACAGGTGCCAGCTTAGGGTTAGTCAGGGGTGGCCATACTATTCCCATCCGTAGATAAGGGTCCCCCTTCCCCTCCGTCTGGTGCGACACGACTGCTGCTGGGGTAGCGGTCGTGACAGTATATCTAGCCTTTTAAAAAAAAAAAAAAAAGTTACATTTCTTTTTTTTTTTTTTGCTTGCTGTTTTGCTTTGTATTTTTCTGTTCCACTATGGATCCGGTTACGGTTTTGGCAAAACAATTTCAGGGATTATCCCTTGAAGTGGCAGGATTAAAAGCAACAGTGCTGCAGCAGCAGCAGCCATCCTTGGGTTCCACCGTTGCTACGGGAAACCAAGGTACTCCTGAGCCAAAAGTGGCTTTACCTGATAGGTTCTCAGGAGGGAGAGACCAATTTGTAGCTTGCAAATTGTTCTTCAGGTTACGCCCTAGATCCTCCGGCGGTGAGGAACAACGGGTGGGTATTGTAATTTCTCTCCTGCAAGGAGATCCGCAGGCTTGGGCTTTCTCCCTACCATCAGACTCTCTGGCCTTACGATCAGTGGAGGAGTTTTTTGAAGCCCTGGGTCTCGTATATGATGACCCGGACAGGGTCTCACTGGCTGAGTCTAAGCTACGTAGACTTCGGCAAGAGAACCGGTCTGCTGAACTATACTGTTCCGAATTCCGTAGGTGGGCTACTGATACGTTATGGAACGACTCGGCCCTTAGGAGTCAGTTCTGCCAGGGGTTGTCTGAAAAATTAAAGGACGCGCTGGCGGTATACGAGGTCCCTGGGTCTCTGGAGGCTGCTATGTCTCTGTCCATAAGAATCGACAGACGACTCAGGGAGAGACTATTAAATTTTACGGAGGCCTCTATAGGGCAGGGATCGGTTTGTTATGATCCAGTCGAACCAATGCAAATAGGGGGCGCCACTAGACGGGTGAATCCTCCTAAGTTCCGCTGTAGGTCAGAGGTTTGTTTTCGTTGTGGGGGGAGGGGTCATTTTGTAAAGGTTTGTCCCTCAGAACCCAAGAGACCGCAAACTAAGGAGCCGCCAGGAAAACTAGAGTCCCCAGATTGTGCGGAGGATAACAGTCTGGGCGTATTCATTTCCTCCATACGCATGTCTCAGTTTTTGTTGTCCGCTATCGTTGAGGCGGTATCACGGTCGGCGTGGCTATCACATACGTGACACAGAGGGAGGGAACGAGGAAGGCCCTGCCCAAGTGAGAGGGAAGATGGTGACCCCTGACTCACCTGGCGGCTGGCGCCTGGCTGCCCTGACGTCCCTAGACGGGTTCCTCACCCGTACGCCGATCACGTTCCTAAAGCCCTGGCTTTCCCTGAGCTGAGCCCTAGGTAGTGAACAGGGCGATGGGAACACTAGTCCGCACCACTAACTCTAAGGGAAAACACCAAGGGGAGGACAGACAACACAGACTCATCATATATTCCCAGGTGGGCGACAACAGGAGACAACAATAAGCCAAACAGGGATCCGGAGGGTAGCACACAGGAACAACAACCAGGATTAACCACTCCAGTGGGTCAGTATAGATGTCCAGGCAGGAAGCTCTATAACTGGCAACTAGAGAAGTGTGAGGGGAGAATATAAGGAGGTAGGGAGTGGCAGACACGAAACAGCTGAGGAGGAGAAGCTACGGATCCCTGAGAGAGACAAAAAGGATAGCAAGGCAAACACAGAAAACAATAACTAAGAAACACCATGATCTTTAGATATAGAGCGCGCAGCCACCCGCTGCGACTTCCTGACCCCGGGTATAACGGAGTCAGACGTGGCTCTTGATACCCTCGTGACAGTACCCCCCCTTTCACGAGGGGCCTCCGGACACTCAGGACCAGGTCTCTCCGGATGAGAGGCATGGAAAGTCTGAATTAACCTGTTGGCGTTTACCTCTGACGCTGGAACCCACATTCTTTCCTCGGGACCGTAACCCCTCCAATGCACAAGATACTGAAGAGAGCGGCGGACCCGACGAGAATCAACAATTCTGGCTATTTGAAACTCCAGATTACCATCCACAATAACAGGAGGAGGTGGCAGCGGCGATGGTTCTAGAGGTGGAACATACTTCTTGAGTAACGATTTATGGAAGACGTTATGGATCTTAAAAGTCTGAGGTAGCTCCAGGCGAAAAGCCACAGGGTTAATGACGGCTACTATTTTATAGGGACCAATGAACCTAGGACCCAGTTTCCAAGAAGGAACCTTCAACTTAATATTCCTAGTAGACAACCACACATAGTCATTCACTCCTAGGTCCGGACCTGGCGACCGTTTCTTATCGGCCATGCATTTATATTTACCACTCATCTTTTTCAAGTTAACTTGCACCTTCTGCCATACCGATGAAAGAGATGAAGAAAACCTTTCCTCTTCGGGAACCCCAGAAGACCCCCCCTCTTTGAAAGTACAAAATTGGGGATGAAAACCGTATGCACCAAGGAATGGTGACTTGCCAGTGGACTCCTGATAATGATTATTTATGGCAAACTCAGCTAACGGTAAGTATGATGACCACAACTCTTGGTTTTCAGACACAAAAAACCTTAAATATGTTTCTAGGTTTTGGTTAGTACGCTCAGTCTGTCCATTCGACTAAGGATGGAAAGCTGAGGAAAAGGACAAGTGAACCCCCAAACGGGAACAAAAAGCTTTCCAAAACTTAGAAATAAACTGGGTTCCCCGATCCGAAACCACATCGGAAGGGACCCCGTGAAGCTTCACGATTTCACTGATAAACACCTGAGCGAGAGTTTTAGCATTAGGAAGTGCGGGTAGCGCAATAAAGTGTACCATTTTGCTAAACCTGTCTACTACTACCAAGATAACTGTTTTACCCGCCGACAACGGTAAGTCAGTGATGAAATCCATAGACAGATGTGTCCATGGCCTATTGGGAATGAAAAGTGGCAATAAAGACCCTGCTGGACGTGTATGAGAGACTTTCGCGCGTGCACAAGTAGAACAAGTAGACACGAAATCCATTACATCCTGACGCAACCTTGGCCACCAAAAACGACGAGATAAAAGCTCCAAGGTTGCTTTACTACCTGGGTGTCCAGCAAGTGCCGAATTATGATGTTCTTTTAATAATTCAAGACGCAGGTTTAACGGTACAAACAATTTCTCTGAGGGGCAAGAGGCCGGGGCGTCCCCCTGAGCCTCTGACACCTTTCCCTCTAGAACAGAGTGTACAGCAGAGACAGCCACTCCTCTTTGTAAAATAGGTACCGGATCACAAACATTACCCCCTCCAGGGAAACTACGAGATAATGCGTCTGCCTTGGTATTTTTTGCCCCAGGACGATAGGTGATTACAAAGTTAAATCTGGTAAAGAATAGCGACCACCTAGCTTGTCTAGGTGTGAGACGTTTAGCCGATTCTAGGTACAGAAGGTTCTTGTGATCCGTAATCACCGTGACGGGGTGGATTGCTCCCTCTAAGAAGTGACGCCACTCTTCAAGCGCCAGTTTAATCGCCAACAGTTCCCTATTTCCAATATCATAATTCTTCTCTGCAGAAGATAATTTTTTGGAAAAGAAAGCGCAAGGACGCCATTTGCCAGGAGACGGACCCTGAGACAATACAGCTCCCACTCCCACCTCTGACGCATCTACCTCGACAATAAAAGGCTGGGAGACATCAGGTTGAATTAGAGCAGGTGCCGAGGTAAACCTCTCCTTTAGAGAGGAAAATGCATCTTTAGCGGCGTCAGACCATTTGGAAAAATCCGTCCCCTTCCTAGTCATGTCGGTAAGGGGTTTAACGATCACTGAATAATTTTTAATGAACTTTCTATAGAAATTAGCGAAACCCAAAAACCGTTGTAGGGCTTTAAGGTTCTCAGGAAGATCCCAATCTAAAATTGCCTGGACCTTCCCAGGATCCATGCGGAAACCTGAAGCAGATAATAGATATCCCAGGAACTGTAATTCCTGAACAGCGAAGACACATTTTTCAATTTTCGCATATAATTTATTCGTCCGTAGGAACTGCAGTACTTGCCTGACATGCACCTCATGTGTTTTCAGATCAGCCGAATAAATTAAGATATCATCTAGGTATATGACTACAAACCTGCCGATGAGATGACTAAAAATATCATTAACGAAATGTTGGAAGACAGCAGGGGCATTGGTCAGACCGAAAGGCATAACAAGATTTTCATAATGCCCCTCAGGGGTGTTAAAAGCTGTCTTCCACTCATCCCCTTCCCTGATACGAATCAGATTGTAGGCCCCCCTAAGATCAAGTTTGGAGAACCACTTAGCACCCGCAATCTGATTAAAAAGGTCAGGAATGAGAGGAAGAGGGTATGGGTCACGGATGGTTATCTGGTTTAACTCACGGAAATCTAAGCAAGGACGCAGGCCCCCATCTTTCTTTTTAACAAAGAAAAACCCTGCAGCCACGGGTGAAGAAGAGGGTCTGATGTGTCCCTTAGCCAGACTCTCTGAGATATAATCTTTCATGGCTTGTCTCTCGGGACCCGAAAGATTATACAACCTGGACTTGGGTAATTTTGCCCCGGGAATCAGGTTAACCGGGCAATCATAAGGACGATGAGGTGGTAGTTTCTGACAACCCTTTTCAGAAAAAACGTCCTCAAAGTCCGAAATAAATGTAGGTAGGGAAGCTATGGAGGCGATTAAGCAATTGTTATTTAAGCAATTCTCTCTGCAATGCTCACTCCACTCCAATATCTCCCTGGCCTGCCAATCCACCACTGGATTGTGCGCTACCAACCAGGGAAGACCCAATACCACCGGAGAGGGAAGGCCCTCCAGAACGTAACATGAAAGACACTCATTATGGTGGTCCCCTACCCGAAGGTGTAAATTACGAACAATGTGGGTGAGGTTTCTCTGAGACAGAGGAGCAGAATCTATAGCGAATACGGGAATAGGTCTCTGCAGCGTACAGAGAGACAAACCCATAGTGCGGGCAAAATGGGCATCAATCAAGTTTACCCCTGCTCCACTGTCTAGAAAAACAGAAATAGACTCCGTCTTAACACCAAAAACAATGACCGCTGGTAACACAAATTGAGATGTTCGTATGGAGGAAACGTATACCCCCCTACGGCGAATCTCGGGAGGACGGACCTGACGAGAAGTTCCGCCTAGCTGCATAGGCTCATCTAAGTCAGTACAGGCTGACTGTTGCTTGGGAGAGGTAACCAATTGCTCCGGAATTTTCGATCTCTCCCTAAGACGTCTATCTATTCTGATAGAGAGGGACATAACAGCATCAAGGGAAAGGGGGGTCTCATACAGCGCCAGTGCATCCTTAACCCTTTCAGATAACCCAGAGCAGAACTGACTCCTGAGAGCCGGATCGTTCCACTGAGTATCCGTAGCCCACCTACGGAACTCTGAGCAATATTCCTCTGCTGACCGATCTCCCTGTAGGAGTCTCCGTAACTTCGACTCAGCCAGGGCGACTCGGTCAGGGTCATCATATATGAGACCCAAAGCCCCAAAAAATCCCTCCACTGACCGAAGAGCCTGAGAACCAGGGGGTAACGAGAACGCCCAGGATTGCGGATCCCCCTGAAGCAGGGAAATGTCAATCCCAACCCGCTGTTCTTCATGACCTGAGGAGTAAGGGCGCAACTTAAAATATAATTTGCAGGCCTCACGGAACGTTGCAAATTTGTCCCTTCCCCCAGAAAATCTGTCGGGAAGAGCAACCTTGGGTTCAGTGACAACCTGGTTACCCATAGCAACCGCTGGGGGTGCGGTCTGCTGCATTTGCTGCTGTTGTTGGAGAACAGACGCCTTCAATCCTGCCACCTCCAAAGACAGGCTTTGAAGCTGTTCTGCCAAGGCATCAATAGGATCCATATTGGATTCTAAGTAGAGAGAGAAAAAAAACAACAAACAAAAAATGTAATTTTTTTTTATTTTTATTTTTTTCTCAAAAAGTAAGGGCCAGTTATAATATCACGGTCGGCGTGGCTATCACATACGTGACACAGAGGGAGGGAACGAGGAAAGCCCTGCCCAAGTGAGAGGGAAGATGGTGACCCCTGACTCACCTGGCGGCTGGCACCTGGCTGCCCTGACGTCCCTAGACGGGTTCCTCACCCGTACGCCGATCACGTGCCTAAAGCCCTGGCTTTCCCTGAGCTGAGCCCTAGGTAGTGAACAGGGCGATGGGAACACTAGTCCACACCACTAACTCTAAGGGAAAACACCAAGGGGAGGACAGACAACACAGACTCAACATATATTCCCAGGTGGGCGACAACAGGAGACAACAATAAGCCAAACAGGGATCCGGAGGGTAGCACACAGGAACAACAACCAGGATTAACCACTCCAGTGGGTCAGTATAGATGTCCAGGCAGGAAGCTCTATAACTGGCAACTAGAGAAGTGTGAGGGGAGAATATAAGGAGGTAGGGAGTGGCAGACACAAAACAGCTGAGGAGGAGAAGCTACGGATCCCTGAGAGAGACAAAAAGGATAGCAAGGCAAACGCAGAAAACAATAACTAAGAAACACCATGATCTTTAGATATAGAGCGCGCAGCCACCCGCTGCGACTTCCTGACCCCGGGTATAACGGAGTCAGACGTGGCTCTTGATACCCTCGTGACAGGCGGGCAATAAGACTCAGATCTGTTCCGTTTTTTTGGACAGTGGGGCGGGGGTCAACTTGGTGGATTCACGGTTTGCTCAGGCTCTGGGTTTTACTCCAGAACCGATACGCAGAACTATTCCTGTTTTTGCATCGACTCCTCCCCTCTTACTCAGAAAGAGTTAACTCAGATCATTCATAATATCCATCTGCAGGTAGGGGACCTCCATAAAGAGCATATCTCGTGTTATGTCCTGGACGGTCTTCCGGCTCCTATGGTATTGGGGCTTCCCTGGCTGGTGACTCACAATCCAGTGGTGGATTGGCAGGCCGGGGAGATTGTGGAGTGGAGTGAACATTGTAAGGACAACTGCTTGAGTAGTAGGTGCTCTACACTCTCTGTAACATCTTTACCTGCCTTTCTGTCAGATTTTATGGATGTGTTCTCTGAGAAGGGTTGTCAGGGGTTACCACCTCATCGTCCATATGATTGCACGATTAATCTACTACCTGGGGCCAAACTACCTAAAACCCGGTTATACAATCTTTCCGGCCCGGAGAGGAAGGCTATGAAAGATTATATTTCGGAGAGTTTGGCTAAGGGACACATCAGACCCTCTTCTTCACCTGTGGCTGCAGGGTTCTTTTTCGTTAAAAAGAAAGATGGGGGCCTACGTCCTTGCCTGGATTTCCGGGAATTAAACTGGATAACTATCCGAGATCCCTATCCTCTTCCTCTCATTCCTGACCTCTTTAATCAGGTTGCTGGTGCTAAATGGTTCTCCAAAATGGATCTCAGAGGAGCCTATAACCTGGTTCGCATCAAAGAGGGGGATGAGTGGAAGACGGCTTTTAATACTCCGGAAGGGCATTATGAAAATCTGGTCATGCCATTTTGTATTACTTATGCGCCTGCGGTATTCCAACATTTTGTCAACAATATTTTTAGTCACCTTATCGGGAGATTTGTTGTGATATATCTTGATGACATCCTGGTCTATTCCCCGGATCTGGATACACATAAGATCCATGTGAGACAAGTGCTGCAGATATTAAGGGCCAACAAATTGTTTGCTAAGTTATAAAAATGTGTGTTCGCCGTAAAAGAACTGCCATTTCTGGGGTATGTGTTGTCAGATTCAGGTTTCCGCATGGATCCAGAGAAAGTCCGGGCGATTATAGACTGGGATCTGCCTGAGAACCTGAAGGCATTGCAACGCTTCCTGGGGTTTGCCAATTTTTATAGAAAGTTTATAAAGAACTATTCCTTGGTGGTCAAACCACTGACGGACATGACCCGAAAGGGATCCGATTTCTCCAAATGGTCACATGCAGCCAAAACTGCCTTTGCATCTCTGAAGGAGAGATTCACCTCGGCCCCTATTCTCGTACAGCCAGATGTCTCGCTTCCTTTTATTGTAGAGGTTGACGCATCAGAGGTGGGGGTGGGAGCGGTACTATCTCAGGGCCCGTCCCCTGGTGAATGGCGTCCGTGTGCTTTCTTTTCGAAGAAATTGTCTACTGCAGAAAGGAACTATGATATTGGCAACAGGGAACTTTTGGCTATTAAGTTGGCTTTTGAGGAGTGGCGCCATTTTTTGGAGGGGGCGGTTCATCCCGTCACGGTGATTACTGATCACAAAAACTTATTATATCTGGAGTCTGCTAAACATCTCACCCCTAGACAGGCTCGGTGGTCGTTATTTTTTACTAGGTTTAATTTTGTAATAACCTATCGCCCGGGGGCAAAAAATACTAAGGCGGATGCATTGTCTCAAAGTTTTCCTGGAGGGGGTGATGTTGAGGTACCAGAGCCCATTTTGCAAAAGGGGGTGGTGGTCTCTGCATTACACTCAGGTTTGGAGGGGAGGGTGTTGGAAGCTCAGGGGGACGCCCCGGCCTCCTGCCCCTCGGGTAAACTGTTTGTGCCAGAAAATTTACGACTGGAGATACTAAAAGAACACCATAACTCCACACTGGCAGGACACCCAGGTAGTAGGGCAACCTCTGAGTTAGTGTCTCGTCGGTTCTGGTGGCCTAAATGGAGCCAGGAGGTGTTGAATTTTGTGTCTGCATGTGCTACTTGTGCTCGTTCTAAGGTAGATCATACTCGTCCGGCAGGGCGTCTTTTACCTCTGGCCATCCCCAACAGGCCTTGGACGCACCTGTCAATGGATTTCATTACGGATCTACCAGTATCAGCGGAGAAAACTGTTATTCTTGTAGTTGTTGACAGATTAAGTAAAATGGTGCACTTTATTGCTCTTGGCGCATTGGCTAATGCTAACACACTGGCTCAGGTTTTTATTGACCACATCGTGAAGCTTCATGGGGTCCCTTCCGATATTGTTTCGGATCGTGGTACCCAATTCGTTTCTAAATTTTGGAAAGCTTTTTGTTCTCGTTTAGGGGTTTATCTGTCGTTTTCTTCATCTTTCCATCCACAGTCCAATGGTCAGACTGAACGTACCAATCAAAACCTAGAGACATATTTGAGATGCTTTGTTTCCGAAAATCAGGAGGAATGGTCATCTTATTTACCGTTAGCCGAGTTTGCATTAATAATCGTCGTCAAGAATCCACCGATAAGTCACCATTTTTTGGTGCGTATGGTTTCCATCCTCAGTTTTGTACGTTTAGTGAGGGGGGGCCGTCTGGGATTCCCGAGGAGGAACGATTTGCGTCTTCACTTTCTTCAGTGTGGCAGAGTGTGCAAGAAAGTTTGAAGAGAATTGGTGGTAGATACAAACGTGCGGCTGATAGGAAGCGCTCTGAAGGTCCGGACCTTGGGGTGAATGACTTGGTGTGGTTGTCTACCAGAAATATCAAGTTGAAGGTTCCCTCGTGGAAATTAGGTCCGAGATTTATTGGTCCTTATAGGGTAATTAAGATCATTAATCCGGTGGATTTTCGTCTGGAGCTACCTCAGACTCTAAGGATCCATAATGTCTTCCACAGATCTCTGCTTAAGAGATATGTAGAACCTCCTGAACCATTGCCACTACCGCCTTATCCGGTGGTTGTTGATGGCAGTCTTGAGTTTCAGGTAGAAAAGATTGTTAATTCACAATATGTTCGCCGCTCTCTTCAGTACCTGGTGCACTGGAAAGGTTATGGTTCCGAAGAGAGAATGTGGGTTCCAGCATCAGAGATAAAAGCGGACAGACTCATTCGGGCTTTTCATAGCTCCCATCCGGAGAGGCCTGGTCTTGAGGGTCCAGGGGCCCCTCGTAGAAAGGGGGGTACTGTCATGACTGTGACTGATCCAGACAGGTCTGGGAGGAGAAGGTCGCAGCGACTTGCTACTCGCGATAGCTTGTGAGTTTGCTCTGTGGTTCAGGGTATGTCATCTGGGTTTTGCCTTGTGAACCTTTTTGTCCTGACTGGGAGTTTGTAGGCATCCTTCTCAGGTGAGTCCTGTCTGCCACTCCCAGCTACTATATTAGTTTCACTTTCACTTGCAGTCATTGCCAGATATAGTCCTTACTTCCAGTTCTATTCTGACCTTTGAAGGAGATCGTTTGATGGTGGTGCTGTGGAGCTCTTGTCCGGCGTGGACTGTCGTGATTGGGATCGCCTTCTCTGCTCGTGACTGGATAAGTCTATCTCTAATATAGTTTGTTTGTTGCTGTCTTCCCCTGCTGTTCTCCTAGACATGAGTGATGGTGACTAGTGCTCCCATCGGCCTCTCCCCACTCTAGGCTTTAGGGTGACTGAGGGTTTAGGCATCCTGCTCGCCGTACGGGTTCACACCCCGTCTAGGGTATCAGGGCAGACAGGTGCCAGCTTAGGGTTAGTCAGGGGTGGCCATACTATTCCCATCCGTAGATAAGGGTCCCCCTTCCCCTCCGTCTGGTGCGACACGACTGCTGCTGGGGTAGCGGTCGTGACAGTTATAAACAAGATATGGGGAGAGCACTGGGAGGAGGAGCACAGCCCTGAGTGCCTGGGCTCGGGCAGAAAGTGGAGGGGGGAGGGCTGCTTTAGATGGTGATATCTCCTGAATGGTAGCAGCTAGAAACATGCAAGATTAGAATGACAACTAAAGTCTAAGCAGAGGAAAAATCACTATTATAAATTGAGTCGTGAATAAATCGGGGGTAAAACCTGCTTTTATTTTCGCTTTTAGCTTAATTCACAGCATCCCGATTTCTATCAGTGATATCTTCCCCTGTACTGAACTTATTGCTGTCATTCTGGTATTGTCTGAAAGCTTGGAATGTCAGCTTTCAAAGAATACAAAGCTGGTACCAAACCAGAGATATGAGCAGCTAAAGCAGTCCCTCCCGCCTCCCTGTCAGTGTGAAGGCAGCTGCAAAGCCGACAGGTGACTATTAAGAGACTAAAACAAATGCTTACTGAATTCATGTAATGCAGGGCTTGTCTCTGGTTAGGTGCATGTGAGAGGATACACACCGCTCTGGGGTAGTGGGGGAAGTTATCTGCATTCTGATTGGTCCTGCTAGTTCATGTGAGGAGAGCAAGGGCTTATGGGAAGTGAGGGAAATACAGGATGGCCTCAAGGACAGGGCAAACATCACCACAGGAAGTGCACCAGAGGGCATCTTAGGAAGATGCTGAAATAGAGGCACAGAGCAATAGGGTTGCTAAGGTCTGAATAGAGACATCAGAGAGGTAAAATTAACTGAAAATAAAGCTTCATAATAATAGCTTACCTTCAGCATCACATATGTTAGGAATTTCATTTTTGGTAATTAAATGGTAGTTTACTTCTTTAAGTCTTTTGGCCAAGGCTTTGGATTTTTCTGTTAGTTATATACTGAGTTTACTTTGTGCTTATTATAATCTTTCACTAAAATCTTACTACTAGAGATGAGCCAATTCTTTCACTGATTTAGCAGAATCATCAATTGGAATATTCAACATCTCATAAAATACAATGGGAAAGTTTCAATGAAATTGCAGTATAATAGGGCTTCTATTCATAGAGCACCTCTCCATTCTGCCTCACAGAGGGGTATCACAAGTGAGAGACATCATTATAATTCCTAGATGGTATACAATTGACACCAAAAGTGCATCTCTCAATTTATTCATAATTACATTGATGTCCTACGATTTGAATTGTTCTTGTGTCATTTTATTACAGTGATTACAGAAGAAGTGAATAGTAGGAGGTTGGCAGTATTTTGAATATGGGGGCAATTATGTCTATAGAGCTTGTCAGGGGTTGTGAAAATCAGAAAAAAAATAACACTCCCCTCCAACAGTCATATTATAATTTGAACCCCTCTCCCCAAAAAATATCACTTTTTTATTGTAGATTTTGAATTTATGTTTCAAATAAATATAGTTGGCGCTCAACTCAATATTTTTTCCCTGTCTGTGTTCCAGTGGTCATAATTTTTATTTATTTTTTTCTTCCGTTTAGCCTTATGAAACTTTGAAATTTGAAGGATGAGTTGTAGTGTTGATAGGAACCATTTTCAACATTGTTTTTCTTTTTATATGTTTTTTTTTAGTGTGCAAAGTGTGGTATAAAAAAAACACATTAACTATTTTGTGTTTAATCTTGGGGAAATTTTTGGTGGTAGACTCAAACTGTTCAATTGGTGCTTTTTCATAAAAAGATGTTGCCCTGGTGGTAGCCTCAAACTGCTCTATCAGTGCTTTTTCATAATAAGATGTTCTCCTAGTGGTAATCTCAAACTGTTCAGTTAGTGTTTTTTTCATAAAGGACAGCTAATTTGCATACCTTTAGGTGTCTGGGAACAATATTTAAATTAGCTTTTCTTTTAAAAAGAAAAGAGCACTAGCTAAGTCAGCATTTCATCCGCAAATAGCTTTTTCTAGGTGATTATTCATTATTAGATCAGGAAAAATTGCTTTAACTAGCTGAGAGGCCTTTGTTGGAGTCTGGGGGTACCCTGTGTGGAACCTAGTATACGTAAGGAGTATTGCAGGCCAGACAATGCTATGCTGGGTTTCCACAAGAAATGTTTGTAAATTTACATTACTTACTTCCACTAGCACCAGAAAGGCTGTTCTTTTCTTTTTGGAAGGAAAGCTAATTTTGCTTTCCATAATGAGAAACCATACCCACCAGACAAAGCATATATTTTTCCTACAAACCCAGAGTATGTATTTCCATTACATTGTAATCAAAGTAGTGATGGCCTAAAGGCGCCAATTGAATTATGGTGGGTTCCGTCATGATCTCTGTTGTTTTAATGGGAAGAATATTTCTGCATGCTATGCCATTTTTCCTGTCTATTTTAAATGGGCACCTTTGGACCATCCGTTAAAATTGAAAAACATGATGGCAGTGTGAATAGATTCACTGGGGCCCAGGGGCTTCAAGTGACACTTCTATTGTGCATTCTCTTATATAACAGTAATGTAACTCCTTATCATATACATAATTTGTAGTTGTAAGTATTGTTTTGTGCTGAAGCTATGTGCATTTTCTAGCTCAGGCAATGACATTTTTTTTTCCCTAGCTTCCATTCACTTTAATAACCTACGTTTTATAGTTTGAAACTTTCTCCCCTGGTGTTTTTTCTTGATTTTTTTGTGTTGTATATTGTTGGACAGTGCAAGCAACAGTTACTGTGAGTACATCATGCATGTTGAAAGATCACAAGAAAAATACAGAACAAGCCATTTGCTCTGCATGCTGTAACTGCTTCCAGCAGATAGCACGCAAGCAGCATGCTTTACATTCAGTAAGAGATTTTCATGCTCTAAATAAAAATGACAATCTGGCACAGGGCTTGCATTTATTGTTCTTTTTATTATCACTATTATTATTATTATTATTATTACTATTCCTATTATCATTATATTTGAGGGTTGTATCAGAATTTTCCAACACAGATTTTTAACAAAATTAAGTACTGTATTTTCTGGACTATAAGATGCACCCGCCCCCCCCTCCCCCCCCAAAAAAAAAAAAAAAAAAAATATATAGTAAGGGGAAAATGGCAGTACGTCTTAGAGTCCGATTGCTAATGACTGCTTACATTATAGAAGCAGTAATTAGTATGGAGAAGGTGCAGGAATAGATGAGGGAAGCACTATGCTGGCTCTACTCACCCTCCCTGGTCCTTCCTGGTCAAGTCTTATAGGGTTTAGCTGGAAAAGTGACTGATCTGCTAATCACTGGCCATAGTAGTGACCCACCTCAGCCAGTGATTGCCTGAATGGTCACATTTCTGTGTCAAGAAGAACCAGGAATTACAGACCAGCAGGAGACCCAGGAAGTATTAGTGGTGAACAAGTGGCAAAGAAAGTATTATTTTTCTTTTACTATTTTTTAAGCCATTCTGTCCTTTTTGATTCAAAAAAATGTTCCAGCCTGGCACCCTCCTGTAACGGATCTCCTGGCACCCCGACCGGGTACCTCCAGTGCCTCCCGAGGACTCCAAGCACTCCGCTCGACACCTATACCACCACAGGAACCAGGAACAGGAACAGCTCTTACAAGAGCTAGGAGTAATAGCCAGGGGAGTATACACGTATAGCAATCCCCACACACATGAGACGAGGCTCTATGTTGAGTGTAAAACAGGAACACTTTATTGAGGGCTACCCGCCCGTATTTATGCAGGTCCCCATCTGGTGTACACGCCCCTAGGGGACCAGAAGGAAGACTGTGACACAGGACAGATACGTAGCACTCAGGATACACAGACACAACACATCCCCACAATGCATCATGGTTTCCTCCTCTCTGCCCTGGAGACACCCGAGGAGCAATTCAATTATCTCTCAGGACAAAGGGAAATCACCAATACACATGTGGGAACAACAAGACAGGAATCACCACCCAAACACACAATGTCACACCCTCACAGCAAACACAGACATTTAACATATTCCCAGATAGCTCAAGTCTGAGTGCATATCATTAGGTGAATAGCACTCAGAATACACAAATACAATAAAATTAACTATCTGGGTACCATCACATAACATACAATACAATTACACAGACAGATGGTTCTGTCACACACCTCAAAACCCCACATGTCCCCATATGGCTTGGATCTGAGCGCTCAGATGCCACAAACACAGTCAAATCGCCATGGGGTTTAAGTTTTGCATGGGCTGATGAGAGGGCCCATAATCCTGGGGCAAGAGGCTGGCCCCTCCAAAACCCAGTGGCGAGGTTATTTTCGCCACACCTCCTAAGGGAAAAAAAATGTTGTGTGAAACTCTTAAAATGATTGAATATCCTTGTTAAAGGGGTTTTCAGGCTTCTGACATTGATGACCTATCATCAGAACAGGTCACTATTTTCCTATCTGTGAAGGTCTGACACCCCACACCCCCAATGATCAGCTGTTCCCTGCAGCTTCTGTTGCCAGAACAAGCTCTTGAATGTATGTGCAGTAGGTTCTAGGGTACCTCAGGGAACCACAGTGAAAAATACGGAATCCAACTCTCAACCAGTTCAAGAAAGTCCAAGCTTTATTGATTATAAAACCATAATTACCTTCCTCTCTATGCATGATTAGTGGATATGGCTCATCACAACCCAACAAGGTAAGAGCATTACCACACAAGCATCTTATTTTTGGTGCCTTGTGACTGTACTATTCTATGTAGCACCTGACTCAGTGTTTTGTTTCTCTTTTTTCAGTAACAATAGCTCTTGAAAGGAGCAGGAAGCAAAGCTCTATTCAAATGTGCTGGGTTAGTGCAGCTAAGCTTCCACTGAAGTGAATGAGGAGTGATTGGAAGTAACCTGCACAGCCTCTACACATTGAATAGACATTTTCCTGTTCCATTCAAGAGCTAGATCTGTAACCAGAGGCTGCAGTGAAAAGCTTTTTATATTTACTCCTGGTTTTGGCTTTCAAAACTGCATCAAGAAATCTTAAAAGGTTGTCTGGGAATATATAATTTCTAACAATTGTCAGCAGCCTGCCTCACATACTGAAGGATCATACTTGCCTGCTCTCTGCCATTCAGGTCCTCCATGTTTTCTTCCACATCTCCATCTTCTAGTCCAGGGTTTGTCTTCAACAAAATCTTGGCTTCAGGGGAGGTATGCCTCTTGCGCTGTGTATGTGAAGTCCATAGTTATGCCTAGTAGCCATTTAGACTACAATACCTTTTAAAGGCTAGCTACTCTTAGTTTATATGCATGGAAATATATTGCGAGTTTCCCATCAGTTGTGCCACCACTTGTGTATCACTGATTTTCAGTAGTTCTTGTGTGGATACTGCAAATTTCTTTAGTTTTTTTTGTTATTGCTGAAGATCATTATGAACCTGATTGAGAAATGTTTCCCTTGGAAATTGATTCATTCAGATATGGTGAAAATATGCATTGCATTTAGTAATCTATTACCAATAACTCAGGAGTCACATGACTCTAAAGACCCTATCATGTTCAATCTTGCAGCTGGCTTTTGTAGATATTCTTTTGCAAATCTGCACCAATAACATCAGGGGAAAAAAACTAGTGCAAGGGTATTTTGGGCAGCTGACAACCCTAGAACTGCCTTTTGATACTTGAATGAGAATTGAAGAACTTGGCATAAAAACAAGGAACACAATTTTTCACTTAATACAGTGTTAAATTTCTTGTTTTTCCCAATAAAAAAGTTATTTAGTTTGTTAATGCTTAGTTAGTTAGTTAGTTAATTAGTCAGTCAGTGTACCATCAACTTAAAGATAGTTTACTTTCTAGTTGAATCTATTTAGTCAGTGTACCATCAACTTGATTATAGTTTACTTTCTAGTTGAATCTATTTAGTCAGTGTGCCATCAACTTGATTATAGTTTACTTTCTAGTTCAATATTATGTGCTGAATATTATAATAACATATATAAATTGTAGTTTAGTTTTTGATAATCCTATAATCCCTAGCTTCGCTTCATCAAGCTATATAATTTAAAGGGGCATAGGGCAGGGCTGGCCAACCTGAGGCTCTCCAGCTGTTGTAAAACTACAACTTCCACCATGCCCTGCTGTAGGCTGATAGCTGTAGGCAGACTGGGCATGCTGGGAGTTGTAGTTTTGCAACAGATGAAAAGCATAGGGGAAATAAATACTAAAAATAAACAATAGAGATTGATTTATGTATTCCCCAGTTTAATGGAGAATGAGAAAAAGCAGATTATTGGGATATTCTTCTGTGTTCTGTATGATATCTATATATTTTCATAGGTTAGTGGACAAGGCTTGTCAAGATGGGACAATCCCTTCACATGATATAATGGGAGTAGAGATGAGTGAATTTCACAAAAATTATGCCGCCAAATGAATTCGAAGTTTTGGTGATCTGGCACTCGCTTCATTTTACAGGGAAAATTGATAGGGAAAGTAATCTAGGTGTCATAAGGAGAGTATAGGGAAAGTATAACAGCACACAATACTTCATTATGTAGATCAGGATTTTATCAGGAAAAGCACATGGAGGGAGGGACTGTTCACTCGGAGTTCTGCGTTTCATAAACTGCTAGTAATTGAGAAGTCCAAGTGCCACTGCAAATTCTGCAATGATATAGCAACTACCAAATTTTTTCTGTAAATAAACAGCCAGCAAGCCCTTTTTTTTAAAAAATAAATTTTTTTACAGTTCATAAGTGTTTTATATGCTTATTGCAGCATCTCCAGCACCCGCATCAATAGTATACATTCTGCACCAAACATATTGTATTGCATCACGATACTGTGTATTATTAGTAGAGATGAGCGAATTGAAGCTGATGAAGTCGAATTCGTTCCGAATTTCAGGAAAAATTAGATTCTGAACGAATGCAAATTTCCTCGTGCTTCGTGGAAATTTTTCCTAACATGGCGGCTAGCCAGCTACAATGGTGGCTACACATGTGAGGACATGGGGCAAGGAACTCTGGGAAGGCTGGATGACCCATAATGCCATGCATGCAGCCAATCAGCAGTCAGCCAGCCCGGTGATGTCACAGCCCTATAAAAACGGCAGCCCTCTTAGAGTCTGCCATTCACTATCGTACTTTGTTCAGGGACAGACGTGTATGCAGGCACTAGGGAGAGTGAAAGACAAACTAATTGTAAAAAAAAAAAATAGAAGCGATTTACTAGTGCAGGGAAAGGATAGTGAGAGTAATTATTTCATAGGCAGGGAGAGACATGTGAAGATACTAGGGAGAGTCATAGGAAAATCCTCATTGTGAAAAAAAGCTATTTAAAAGTGCAAGGAAACATTACTTGGGGATCGAGATAGTCTCATAATACAGCTCTGTTATTCCAGCAATTCGTTGTTGGGGTGCTGTCACGAGGGTGTCAAAAACCACGCCTGACTCCGTTATACCCGGGTGTCATGGTCTTACCTGCTTGCTGCTCTCCTTCGTTTGACATGTGCTGGCGGCCATCTTGGTTTCTGGGTTTCTTGTAGCCTTCCATCCTGCGGCTCCTCCTTCCCCTGGGAGGAGCTGGATGCCTAGCTCATATATATAGGAGGTCTGTGGCTTCAGTTCCTTGCTTGGTCCTCTTGTGTTCACATGCTTCTAAGACTGCTGCTGCTTCTGGTTCCTGATCCTGGCTTCGTCTGACTACCCTGCTGGTTCCTGATCCTGGCTTCGTCTGACTACCCTGCTGGTTCCTGATCCTGGCTTCGTCTGACTACCCTGCTGGTTCCTGATCCTGGCTTCGTCTGACTACCCTTCTGGTTCCTGACCTCTGGCTTCGCAAAGACTCTGCTCGGTTTCACCATCCGTTTGGACTTTTGCTTTACAGCTTTATTTTCAATAAAGCCTTCCTATTTTCACTTATCTCTTGTTGTACGTCTGGTTCATGGTTCCGTGACATTAGGACCAAGCCATGAATTCTGACGGTACAGGGCCATCCTCGCTACCCACGCTGGTTGCCAGACTTGATCAGCAGGATCACCTGTTGGGTCGGTTCGCTGTGGCGTTGCAAACCCTGCTTGAACGCACGGCTCATTTCGCTCCCGTTGCCGATGGGTCGGTTGTCGCTCCTGGGCTCGCTCCTACTGCCGCTCCGGTTGTTGCGCCAGAGTCTACCCCGACACCTGTTGTTGCGCCTGCGGTGTTTCGGGGTATGACCGGTTCTGCCCCTCTTCCACAGCGCTTTGGGGGAGAGCCAACTCAGTGCCGAGGTTTCCTTAACCAGGTGGGCATTTATTTTGAGTTGCTGCCACATGCCTTTCCCACTGAGAGATCAAAGGTGGGCTTCTTGATCTCGCTGCTCTCGGACAAGGCCTTGGCCTGGGCCAGCCCTTTATGGGAGAACAACAATCCGGTGGTTGCCGAGTTTTCCGGTTTTGTTGCTTCTCTTCGGAAGGTATTCGATGTGCCGGCTCGTGCTGCCTCTGCTGCGAAGCTCCTTATGTCCATCAGACAGGGTTCACGATCCGTAGCTGAATACGCCATTGAGTTTCGTACCCTGGCAGCAGAGGTGGGCTGGAATAATGAGGCTCTGGTCGCTGCTTTCTCTCATGGTCTCTCGGATGCCTTGAAGGACGAGGTTGCAGCTAAGGACCTACCAGTTGAGCTCGAGTCTCTTATTTCTTTCCTGATTTTGATTGACACCAGACTCAGGGAGAGACCTTCCTTTAAGGAGAACCTGCGGAGGTCTTCTAACAGATTGGTGCCTACGTTTGCTGTCCCACCCGTGCCTCCCTCTCCTCCCACGCCTCCTGGGGATGACTTGTCTGGGGGTGAACCCATGCAGCTGGGGTTTGCTCGCCTGTCCGAGGGGGAGAGGGCACTCCGGAGACGCGAGGGCCGATGCATGTACTGTGGTCTCGGTGGGCATTTTCGGTTGGCATGTCCGAACCGTCCGGGAAACGCTCGTACCCTGAGATCCTGTCGGGGGCAGATCTTGGGTGGAGTCTCCTCGTCCCCGGTTTCCCGTGTTGACAAACCACTGATCACTGTTGTCCTCTCCTGGGTCGGGGGCTCGGTGACGACCCAGGCGTTGGTGGACTCTGGTGCTGGTGGTTTGTTCATTGATAGTGTGTTCGCTGCCGCCAATTCCATTCCTCTGCAGGCTCGAGGTTCCCCACTGGCTCTTGAGGCGATAGACGGCAGACCCCTTCTGCCGCCACACGTGACTCATGAGACCCTTCCAGTGGGGATAGCCATTGGTGCCGTTCACAGAGAGTCGGTCTGCCTCCAGGTTATTTCGTCTCCACACTACTCGGTGGTCTTGGGGTACCCCTGGCTCCAGAAGCATAATCCGACTTTCGATTGGAGATCGGTCGAGATCCTCTCGTGGTCACCGCAGTGTGGGGCTAGTTGCATCCATGGGTCTGTCAAGTTGCTGTGTACTTCCTCGGACTCTCTGTTGCCTCCTGAATATGAGGAGTACCGGGATGTATTCGATAAGGTGCGCGCGGTTGCCCTACCTCCGCACCGCCCATATGATTGTGCCATAGAGTTACAATCTGGTGCCGTTCCTCCTCGTGGCAAAGTCTATCCACTGTCGGTAGCGGAGCATGAGGCCATGGAGGAGTACGTGAGGGAGGCGCTTTCACGCGGACACATTCGCAAATCTTCGTCCCCGGCAGGGGCTGGATTTTTCTTTGTGAAAAAGAAGGGCGGTGAGTTGAGGCCTTGCATCGATTACAGGGGTCTCAATCGCATCACGATCAAGAACGCTTACCCGATACCCTTGATTTCCGAGCTGTTCGATCGCCTTAAAGGGGCCACGGTCTTTACCAAACTCGACCTGAGGGCGGCATATAACCTGGTAAGGATCAAGGCGGGCGATGAGTGGAAGACCGCGTTTAACACCAGGACCGGTCATTACGAATCCTTGGTTATGCCCTTTGGGTTGTGCAATGCGCCCGCAGTCTTTCAGGAATTCATCAACGATGTTTTCCGTGACCTGTTGCAGCAGTGTGTGGTAGTCTATTTGGATGACATCTTGGTATATTCTGAATCCATGGAGGCCCACATTCTGGATGTCAGACGAGTGTTGCAACGGTTACGAGAGAACAAGCTGTTCGGTAAGCTTGAGAAATGCGAATTTCACCGATCCCAGGTAACCTTCTTAGGTTACATCATTTCCGCTGAGGGGTTCTCCATGGATCCTGAGAAGGTTTCGGCTGTCTTACAGTGGCCCCAGCCCAGTGGTCTTCGTTCCCTGCAGCGCTTTTTGGGCTTCGCCAATTATTATCGGAAGTTCATCAGGGACTTTTCCATGCTAGCCAAGCCTCTCACGGATCTGACCAGGAAGGGCAGTAATTCCCAGGTCTGGCCGCTCGAGGCCATCCGAGCTTTTGAGGCTCTAAAGTCCGCCTTTGTGTCGGCTCCGATTCTGTCGCATCCCAACCCTGGGTTGCCCTTTGTCCTCGAGGTGGACGCGTCTGAGACGGGAGTAGGCGCCCTTCTGTCTCAGCGTAGAACACCAGAGGGTCCTCTGCTTCCTTGTGGGTTTTACTCCCGGAAACTGTCTTCCGCGGAGTGCAACTATCAGATTGGTGACAGGGAGTTATTGGCCATCGTGCAGGCCCTTAAAGAATGGAGGCACTTGCTCGAGGGTTCGGTGGTTCCGGTTCTCATCCTGACGGACCACAAGAATCTGACCTACCTTTCTGAGGCCAAGAGATTGACACCACGTCAGGCCAGATGGGCTCTGTTCTTGTCACGTTTTAATTACGTGGTCTCCTACCTACCCGGTTCCAAGAACATCAGGGCGGATGCCTTATCACGGCAGTACTCCGAGCTGTCCAGGGAGGAGTCGATTCCGACTTCGGTCATACCTCCGAATCAGATCCTGGCCGCCATTCGCACCAGCCTGACCTCTCCCCTGGGTGAGCAGATTTTGGCGGCTCAATCTGGTGCTCCCTCTGGGAGACCCAACGGCAGATGTTTTGTTCCTGAGGAGTTGCGCACTCGGTTGTTGCGAACCTACCATAACTCCAAGACCGCGGGGCATCCTGGAAAGAATCAGCTGTCCTGGGCCGTTTCACGTCTGTTCTGGTGGCCTTCCCTACGTTCCGACATCGCCGCATATGTAGCGGCATGCTCCGTTTGTGCCCAGAGTAAGTCCCCTCGGCACCTTCCGTTGGGCCTTCTGCAACCCATAGCCACCGGGGAGCGCCCATGGTCACACCTGGGGATGGATTTCATTGTGGACCTCCCTGCATCCCGAGGCCATACGGTCATTCTCATGATTGTGGATCGGTTTTCCAAAATGTGCCACTGTGTTCCTCTCAAGAAGTTACCCTCTGCACAAGAGTTGGCCACGATTTTTGCCAGGGAGGTCTTCCGGTTGCACGGTTTGCCTAAGGAGATTGTGTCGGATCGGGGGAGTCAGTTTGTGTCCAGGTTCTGGCGCGCCTTTTGCTCCCAGTTGGGGATTCATCTCTCCTTCTCCTCGGCCTACCACCCTCAGTCCAATGGGGCCGCAGAACGATCCAATCAGGCCTTGGAGCAATTCCTTCGTTGCTATGTCTCCGATCACCAAGACAATTGGGTTGACCTCCTGCCTTGGGCTGAGTTTGCCAGGAACACGGCGGTGAACTCTTCCTCTGGGACGTCTCCCTTCATGGCCAATTATGGGTTCCAACCTGCCGTGTTACCGGAGGTATTCTCTCCCCAGGATATTCCGGCTGTGGAGGATCACCTTTCCGTCCTACGTGCTTCTTGGGTACAGATCCAGAAGTCCCTTGAGGTCTCTGCGCAGCGCCAGAGACTCCAGGCTGATCGCAGACGAGCGCCTGCTCCTTCCTACCAGGTCAGAGACCGTGTATGGTTGTCCACCCACAACCTCAACCTTCGAGTGCCCACTCCCAAGCTGGCGCCTCGCTTTGTTGGTCCCTTCCGAGTGCTTCGCAGGGTAAACCCGGTAGCCTATGCCCTTGCGCTTCCTCCTGGCATGCGGATCTCCAACGTGTTTCATGTCTCCCTGTTGAAGCCACTGGTGTGTAATCGTTTCACTTCCTCGGTTCCTCGGCCTCGTCCGGTCCAAGTGGGCAATCGTGAGGAATATGAGGTGAGCAATATCCTGGACTCACGCCTGGTCCGCGGTCGGTTGCAGTTTTTGGTCCATTGGCGTGGTTATGGTCCAGAGGAGCGTTCCTGGGTTCCCTCCGCAGATGTCCATGCTCCTGCCTTGCTCCGAGCCTTCCACGCACGCTTCCCTCAGAAACCGTTTTGTGCTCCGCGGAGGAGGGGCCCTTGAGGGGGAGGTACTGTCATGGTCTTACCTGCTTGCTGCTCTCCTTCGTTTGACATGTGCTGGCGGCCATCTTGGTTTCTGGGTTTCTTGTAGCCTTCCACCCTGCGGCTCCTCCTTCCCCTGGGAGGAGCTGGATGCCTAGCTCATATATATAGGAGGTCTGTGGCTTCAGTTCCTTGCTTGGTCCTCTTGTGTTCACATGCTTCTAAGACTGCTGCTGCTTCTGGTTCCTGATCCTGGCTTCGTCTGACTACCCTGCTGGTTCCTGATCCTGGCTTCGTCTGACTACCCTGCTGGTTCCTGATCCTGGCTTCGTCTGACTACCCTGCTGGTTCCTGATCCTGGCTTCGTCTGACTACCCTTCTGGTTCCTGACCTCTGGCTTCGCAAAGACTCTGCTCGGTTTCACCATCCGTTTGGACTTTTGCTTTACAGCTTTATTTTCAATAAAGCCTTCCTATTTTCACTTATCTCTTGTTGTACGTCTGGTTCATGGTTCCGTGACACCGGGGTCAGGAAGTCGCAGCGGTTGGCTGCGCGCTCTATGTAAGATAGGGCTGTTTCCTTATGGTAGCTTTCTGGGTTTGCTTTGCAACCCTTTTTGGCTCACTCAGGGATCCGTAGCTCCTTCTCCTCAGCTGTTCCTTGTCCAGCACTCCCAACCTCCTTATATTCCCCTCTCACACTTCTCTGGTTGCCAGATATAGAGCTTCCTGCCTGGACATATATTCTGACCCTCTGGAGCTGTGTTTCTGCGTTCTCTGGTTGTTGGTCCAGAACGCTACCCTCCGGATCCCTGTTGGACCTTTGTGGTCTGCTGTGGTCGCCCACTTGGGTGTATGTGTTTGTCTGTATTGTCTGTCCTCTCCCTGGTGTTTCCCTCTTAGTGTCAGTGGTGCGGACTAGCGATCCCACCGGCCCGTTCACTATCTAGGGCTCATTTTAGGGAAAGCCAGGGTTTAGGCACGTGATCCCCGCACGGGTGAGGAACCCATCTAGGGACGTCAGGGCAGTCAGGTGCCAGCCGCAAAGTGAGTCAGGGGTCACCATCTTTCCCTCTCCCTTAGGCAGGGCTTTCCCTTTTCCCTCCCTGTGCGTGACGCCGGTCATTACATTATATCTGGCCCTTATTTTGTGTAGGTAAAAAAAAAAAAAAATTTTTTTTTTTTTACCTACCGTATATACTCGAGTATAAGACGAGTTTTTTGGCACATATTTTTGTGCTCAAAAAGCCTCCTCGTCTTATACTCGAGTCTAGGTCTTAGCTCCGGTAATACAGGCAGTGCGGGGGGCGGCGCTCACTCACTGACGTCACGCGCCTGCGCCGCCTAGTGGGAGAAGGCGCGTGACGTCAGTGAGTGAGCGCCGCTCCCCGCACTGCCTGTATTACCGGAACAAAGACAAAGTAAGAATACTGCTGTGAGCGTCGGGGAGGGGGATCTGTGGATGGCACTGTAGGGGGATCTGTGGATGGCACTGTAGGGAGATCTGTGGATGGCACTGTAGGGGGATCTGTGGATGGCACTGTAGGGGGATCTGTGGATGGCACTGTAGGGGGATCTGTGGATGGCACTGTAGGGGGATCTGTGGATGGCACTGTAGGGGGATCTGTGGATGGCACTGTAGGGGGATCTGTGGATGGCACTGTAGGGGGATCTGTGGATGGCACTGTAGGGAGATCTGTGGATGGCACTGTAGGGGGATCTGTGGATGGCACTGTAGGGAGATCTGTGGATGGCACTGTAGGGGGATCTGTGGATGGCACTGTAGGGGGATCTGTGGATGGCACTGTAGGGGGATCTGTGGATGGCACTGTAGGGGGATCTGTGGATGGCACTGTAGGGAGATCTGTGGATGGCACTGTAGGGGTATCTGTGGATGGCACTGTAGGGAGATCTGTGGATGGCACTGTAGGGGGATCTGTGGATGGCACTGTAGGGGGATCTGTGGATGGCACTGTAGGGGGATCTGTGGATGGCACTGTAGGGGGATCTGTGGATGGCAGTGCCATCCACAGATCCCCCTACAGTGCCATCCACAGATACCCCCTCCCCTAAACAGTGCCATCATGGCACTGTTTAGGGGAGGGGGGATCTGTGGATGGCACTGTTTAGGGGGGATCTGTGGATGGCACTGTTTAGGGGGGAGATCTGTGGATGGCTCCCTGTATTTAATGCAGAGTGTGTGTGTATATAATGCACACACTCTGCATTAAATACAGGGAGTCACCCTCTTGCAGATGTGTGTATATAATGTAGAGTGTGTGCATTATATACACATACACTCTGCATTATAGCTGCATTTCCCACCCTAGTCTTATACTCGAGTCAATAATTTTTCCCATTTTTTTGGGGTAAAATTAGGGGCTCGGCTTATACTCGGATCGGCTTTTGCTCGAGTATATACGGGTACTTAGAATCCAGTATGGATCAAATTGCTGCTCTGTCCAAACAATTTCATGGCCTGTCTTTGGAGGTGGCAGGATTGAAGGCGTCGGTCCTCCAGCAACAGCAGCAATTACAACTGACCGCAAGCCCAGCGGTTGCTACTGGTAACCAGGTTGTTGCGGAACCCAAGGTCCCTCTCCCTGACAGATTTTCTGGGGGAAGGGACAAGTTTTTGACATTCCGTGAGGCCTGTAAATTATATTTTAAACTGTGCCCTTACTCCTCTGGTAATGAAGAACAGCGGGTGGGGGTTGTTATTTCCCTGCTGCAGGGGGACCCGCAGTCCTGGGCGTTCTCTTTACCTACTGAATCCCAGGCTCTTCGGTCAGTGGATGAGTTTTTCGGGGCCTTGGGTCTCATATATGACGACCCTGACCGAGTCGCACTGGCTGAATCAAGATTACGGAGATTCCTACAAGGAGAGCGGCCGGTAGAGGAGTATTGCTCTGACTTCCGTAGGTGGGCTACGGATACCCAATGGAACGACCCGGCTCTCAGGAGTCAGTTCTGCTCTGGGTTATCCGAAAGGGTTAAGGATGTGCTTGCATTATATGAGACCCCCTTTTCCCTTGATGCGGTTATGTCCCTTTCTATCCGAATAGATAGACGCCTTAGGGACAGGTTGAAAAAACCGGAGCAATTGGTAACCCCTACCAAGCAGCAGTTAGTTTGTACAGACTTAGACGAGCCTATGCAGCTAGGAGGAACTACTCGTCAGGTCCGTCCTCCTGAGGCTCGCCGTAGGCGTGGGGTTTGTTTTTTTTGTGGGGAGAGGGATCATTTCATTAATGTCTGTCCTTCTTTCCTCAGAAACAAAAGACCGTCGGAAAACTACTAACCCCAGGCTGTGTGGAGGATGTCAGCCGGGGGGTATACGTTTCCTCCATACGTACATCGCAATTTGTGTTGCCAGTGGTTATTGTTTTTGGTGATAAGACGGAGACTATTTCTTTCTTTCTAGACAGTGGAGCAGGGGTCAATTTGATAGATGCCCATTTTGCCCGCACTATGGGTTTGTCTCTCTGTACGCTACAGAGACCTATTCCCATATTCGCTATTGATTCTGCTCCTCTGTCTCAGAGAAACCTCACCCACATTGTTCATAATTTACACCTTCGGGTAGGGGACCACCATAACGAGATGCTTTCATGTTATGTTCTGGAGGGACTTCCCACTCCGGTAGTGCTGGGTCTTCCCTGGTTGGTAGTGCAGTGTACTCAAGTTGTGTGCAGTAGGTGTTTCTGGGTGATGTAGTGCAATATACACTAACCTGGTACAGCTGACTCTCTGCAAGGGCAGGTATAGGTAGCAATAGATAGTTCGTGACGCCAGTGCCAAGTAAACGGTGGCACGCCGTTTGCGGATGCAGGAATAAATTGAGGAAACGTAGCCTTAAAACAGAACTCCAACTTTAGTAGTTTTCCAAGCAGAGACAATATAGGAAATGCAGTTCCTTAGCATACAGTCGATTTTGCAATTCGGTCGATGCAGGCAATTCAGTTATAGCAGGGTAATTACAGAGTGTTGAACACAGGACTTGCAGCACAGGAGCTTGCACTCTAACTCTGTCTGATCCTGGAATGTAGCAATTCTTCACCAAGGCCCATTAACCTAAGTCTGGCTTTATATCCTTGATTATGGCTTAAATAAGTACCTCCTCTGTTTCTCTCAGTACCTCTGGCTCCTCTGATCTTTGCCTCAGTCTCTCCTAGCTTCTGAATGGTTCCTCAGGCCCTTAGGCTAAGATGTTCCTGCTTCTGCATATGGGTATTCAGGAGGGAATCTTCTCCTGAACAGCAGGCTTCAGGCCTGGACTTGTCTCAGACATTGTCTAAACTCCAACTGTAGATTACAGACACTAGACTCCGTCTGCCCTGCACTTCCCTGACTGGCCTTATATAAACTAGGGCTCCCTAGCTCCCTCTATGGACTAGAAGTTGTAATTACACCCCTAGCAGGCCTGTGCATGCAAGTTTCAGTGACAGGGAAATACACACATTACATTACATTTTATAAAACTGACATACAACAACTCCCCAATATTAAGGAGGGACGACAGCACACCAAGTGACCTTTGGTAGTAACGGGTATTACAACTCCCGTATACTACATACCCCACTGCTTTAAGCTGAGTACGACCTCGTACTCCATCATGGATCTCCCAACTGGAATCTCTACCTGAAATAGAAAAAGAGACATGCAGGCAGACATATATGCGATTCATCTGCATTTACATTTACATCAGGTCCAATTGGCAAAAGTGAAGTGTGGTGACAAGGGGCGTCGTTCTCTTCTCTCAGGATAGTGAATGGAACGGGGGCGCTGACCTGGCACAGCGTAACATTAGAACCAGGATAGTCCATGACAATGAATAAGTCCATGATAAAACAGTAGAAAACGGTATAAAAGTTCTTGGAGGCTCAAATAACAAACATGAGTCCGTACCCAGGTTATTCCTTATTAAATCACAGAGGCTCTCATGCGGTGGAGTCCATCCCTGGGCACAATACTTTTAAAAGAGTAAGAATCTCAGAGGCTCAGGTACTTTTGAGTCTGTCTCCGGGCACGGTTCCTTAGTATGAAGTTGCACAACAAACGGACAGCAAAGACAAGTGCTGTAATACCCCTGATCAACCTGAAAAGGGGGTGAAGGGTAAAAGGTGCAACAAAGGAACAGGCACAACTTGGCGTGGGGTAGCAAAAGCAGGCAGGAGGTCCTGGAAACAAGCGTGGCCTTGCTGACTTTGTAATTTCAGTGGTCAACACCTACCACTGAGCCGTGGACAAACTGGCAGCCGCAACAAAGGACCAGGAAACATAGGACTCCTGGAAGGGTTAACATGAAACTTCAGAAGAAATAAATCAAAGGCCTAGCAGGCTGATCACAGTGGCATGTTGTAATCACTTGACTCCGCTGGCAAGTACCGTCTGTAGTAGTCCTCTACAGGAGGATGGGCCCACATAACAGTGTCAGGGGGCAGCTGTAGAGTAAAGGGGCCCCTAATAGGTATTGGCCCCATAGGCCTAGGGGTGAACCCTCTGATGGACCGTGCCGGCCCTGGCATGATCACTGCAGGGTGTGACGTGCTTGGCACCGCCGCAGCAAGCGGTCCGGTGCTCTGGGTGCAGCAGTTTACGGCAATCGCGGGTCCGGTCTGGGGCACTGACGGAGCGGTGGCTACAGAAGGCGGTCGGCGGGTGGTGACAGGCACCCTTACCTCATCCTTCCTCGGCGGTGTCTGGATCCTGGCGGTGTATGTCTTGCGCAACTCCCGCAACTTCTCCTCCAGCCGGACGATCTGCTCACCGATGCTGTCTGTATCGGAGTCGTTGTCCTCTGCTGGCGCCGCCGGCGCAGGTACCGTCACCGATGATGCGGACTCGGCCTTTTCAGGTTCTGGCGATGCGTCTGGTCTCCGTCCCATCCGGATGTTCTCAAAGGTAGCACTAAGTCCTTTCAACTGCTCCAGCTCAGATATCGTCTTCTCCCGACGAGGCAGCTCGGGGGAAGGGTAAGGGCTCACCCATTTTTCCAACACGGTTGGCTGCCAGAAGACATTCGGCCCAATGAAGGAGCTCCGCTCCTGAAAGGCGTGATGGGCCGGCTCTGGAGAGCGTTCCGGTTCTCGCTCGCAGCCAGAGTAGTCTTCTCTTTCTTCTGCCTCCCAGTCCTCAGGTGCTCGCTTGGGACGGGTCACAGCAGTCGCATAAGGGCCTCGCAGGCCCTCGGCAGGGGTGTACTCCACTTCCTCTCCCTCGCGGAGGCTGTGCTGGTACGAAGGGAGGTAGTCTCTCTTGACAGACCTTCGATTCACATAGAGGTCTCTGCCAGTCAGATAGTCTTGAATAAACCCGTAGCCACGGGATTTGTCAAACGACAGCACCACTCCCTTTCTCCTTTCCAGGCGGGGTTGGGTGTGTGTATGCTTCTCATGTATGGTCTTGGTCAATTCCTCATACACGATCTTAGTCTTGGTATTCCGCTTGATAGCGGCCTCTCGAATCTCCGCCATCAGGGAAGACCATTTGAACGATGGCTGGAAAAAGTCCCTCCACGAGCCATAGTAGGGCTCGGGTTCTTTCTCCCTGGTGCGGCAGGCGGGTTGCTCCGGTCCCGGAGCGTAGGCCGGTGGAGCCTCCTCTGGCTCTACACCAACATTAGACATCTGTGTGATTTCAGGTGCGGACATTGCAGCAACGCTCTGTTCACAATCCAACATGCTCGATCCTTCTGAGGAGAGCGATAGGGTCGCGTCAATTAGAGTAGCCAGCTCCTCCCATTTCATTGGGGAGCCGCCCCCCAGGTATTCCAGTATATGGAGGGCGGTGTCCATGCTGGCAGACATGCAAATGTCCAGATAAGCCGTGGCGCCTGCCCTTGACCTTCTTCCCGCTTTTTCCTCAGAAAGGCGCCAATTTTTCCCGCCTTTTCGGGATGAAGGTGACGCAGCAGTAAATTCAGCAAGCTCAGCGGCCATCTTTAGGTACAAACGCTGTCTATTCACTGACAGCAAGCAGGAATGTAAAAAGTCCACAAAACCACATTCCAATGCGGCGGTTTTCTTCCTCTGTGCAGCGCAACACTGCACAGCGATTTTTAGAGTTTTTTGGTACACTTTGGGTATGATTTTCAGTCCACAAAGTCCACTTTCAATAAACAGGCAATTTGTCACTTTGGTCACAGGGCAACTGTATAAGGCACAAAGTTCACGCTTCTTGCACTAGAAAGCGTGCGTATCCTGTTCGTGGAACGCCAAAAGAGAGGTGCAGTGTACTCAAGTTGTGTGCAGTAGGTGTTTCTGGGTGATGTAGTGCAATATACACTAACCTGGTACAGCTGACTCTCTGCAAGGGCAGGTATAGGTAGCAATAGATAGTTCGTGACGCCAGTGCCAAGTAAACGGTGGCACGCCGTTTGCGGATGCAGGAATAAATTGAGGAAACGTAGCCTTAAAACAGAACTCCAACTTTAGTAGTTTTCCAAGCAGAGACAATATAGGAAATGCAGTTCCTTAGCATACAGTCGATTTTGCAATTCGGTCGATGCAGGCAATTCAGTTATAGCAGGGTAATTACAGAGTGTTGAACACAGGACTTGCAGCACAGGAGCTTGCACTCTAACTCTGTCTGATCCTGGAATGTAGCAATTCTTCACCAAGGCCCATTAACCTAAGTCTGGCTTTATATCCTTGATTATGGCTTAAATAAGTACCTCCTCTGTTTCTCTCAGTACCTCTGGCTCCTCTGATCTTTGCCTCAGTCTCTCCTAGCTTCTGAATGGTTCCTCAGGCCCTTAGGCTAAGATGTTCCTGCTTCTGCATATGGGTATTCAGGAGGGAATCTTCTCCTGAACAGCAGGCTTCAGGCCTGGACTTGTCTCAGACATTGTCTAAACTCCAACTGTAGATTACAGACACTAGACTCCGTCTGCCCTGCACTTCCCTGACTGGCCTTATATAAACTAGGGCTCCCTAGCTCCCTCTATGGACTAGAAGTTGTAATTACACCCCTAGCAGGCCTGTGCATGCAAGTTTCAGTGACAGGGAAATACACACATTACATTACATTTTATAAAACTGACATACAACAACTCCCCAATATTAAGGAGGGACGACAGCACACCAAGTGACCTTTGGTAGTAACGGGTATTACAACTCCCGTATACTACAGTAGCGCACAATCCAGTGGTGGATTGGCAGGCCAGGGAGATATTGGAGTGGAGTGAGCAGTGCAGAGAAAATTGCTTAAATAGCAATTGCTTAGTCGCCTCCATAACTACCCTACCTACATTTATTTCGGATTTTGAGGACGTTTTTTCTGAAAAGGGTTGTCAGAAGTTACCACCTCATCGTCCTTATGATTGCCCGGTTAACCTTATTCCCGGCGCAAAATTACCCAAGACCAGGTTATATAATCTTTCGGGTCCAGAGAGACAAGCCATGAAAGATTATATCTCCGAGAGCTTGGCTAAGGGACACATCAGACCCTCTTCTTCACCCGTGGCTGCAGGGTTTTTCTTTGTTAAAAAGAAAGATGGGGGCCTGCGTCCTTGCCTAGATTTTCGTGAATTAAATCGGATAACCATCCGAGACCCATACCCTCTTCCTCTCATTCCTGACCTGTTTAACCAGATTGCGGGTGCTAGGTGGTTCTCCAAACTTGATCTTAGGGGGGCCTACAATCTGATACGTATTAAGGAGGGGGATGAGTGGAAGACAGCTTTTAACACCCCTGAGGGGCATTATGAAAATCTAGTTATGCCTTTCGGTCTGACCAATGCTCCTGCCGTCTTTCAACATTTCGTTAATGACATTTTTAGTCATCTAATCGGCAGGTTTGTTTTAATATACCTAGATGATATTTTAATTTATTTCTCTGATCTGAGAACACATGATGTGCATGTCAGACAAGCACTGCAGGTCCTACGGACGAATAAATTATATGCTAAAATTGAAAAATGTGTCTTCGCCGTTCAGGAGATACAATTCCTAGGTTATTTTTTATCTGCTTCAGGTTTCCGTATGGATCCTAGGAAGGTCCAGGCAATTTTAGATTGGGATCTTCCTGAGAACCTCAAAGCACTGCAACGGTTCTTGGGCTTCGCGAATTTCTATAGGAAATTCATTAAAAATTATTCACTTATTGTAAAACCCCTTACTGACATGACTAGGAAGGGGACTGATTTTTCTAAATGGTCTGATGCCGCTAAAGTTGCTTTTTCCTCTCTAAAAGAGAGGTTTACCTCGGCACCTGTACTAGTCCAACCTGATGTCTCTCAGCCTTTTATTGTTGAAGTCGATGCGTCAGAGGTGGGAGTGGGGGCGGTGCTGTCTCAGGGTCCGTCTCCTGGCAAATGGCGTCCTTGTGCTTTCTTTTCTAAAAAACTATCTGCAGCAGAAAAGAACTACGATATTGGCAATAGAGAACTATTAGCTATTAAACTAGCGTTTGAAGAATGGCGTCACTTTTTAGAGGGGGCAGTCCACCCCGTCACTGTGATTACGGACCACAAAAATCTTCTGTACCTCGAATCAGCTAAGCTTCTCACCCCTAGACAAGCTAGGTGGTCGCTATTTTTTACCAGGTTTAACTTTGTGATTACCTATCGTCCTGGGGCAAAGAATACCAAGGCTGATGCACTATCTCATTGTTTCCCTGGAGGGGGTAATGTGAGTGATCCGGTGCCCATTCTTCAAAGAGGAGTGGTTGTTTCTGCGGTACACTCTGTTCTGGAGGGGAAGGTGTTAGAGGCCCAGGGGGACGCCCCGGTCTCTTGCCCCTCAGAAAAATT
Organism: Bufo bufo; assembly: GCF_905171765.1. Classification (NCBI taxonomy): domain Eukaryota; kingdom Metazoa; phylum Chordata; class Amphibia; order Anura; family Bufonidae; genus Bufo; species Bufo bufo. Next base: position 358,991,372 of record NC_053391.1, on the reverse strand, counting down.
GTTTGTACCGTTGAACCTGCTTTTCGAATTATTAAAGGAACATCATAATTCGGCACTTGCTGGGCACCCGGGTAGTAAAGCAACCTTGGAGCTATTGTCTCGTCGTTTTTGGTGGCCAAGGTTGCGTCAGGATGTATTGGATTTTGTGTCTTCTTGTTCTACCTGTGCGCGCGCAAAAGTTTCACATACACGTCCTGCAGGGTCTCTATTACCACTCCTCATTCCCAATAGACCATGGACACATCTGTCAATGGATTTTATCACTGACTTACCTTTGTCTGCGGGTAAAACAGTTATTTTGGTTGTAGTGGACAGGTTTAGCAAAATGGCACACTTCATTGCGTTACCCGCACTACCTAATGCTAAGACTCTTGCTCAGGTATTCGTCAGTGAAATCGTGAAGCTTCACGGGGTCCCCTCCGATGTTGTTTCGGATTGGGGTACCCAGTTTATTTCTAAATTTTGGAAAGCTTTTTGTTCCCGTTTGGGGGTACACTTGTCCTTTTTCTCAGCTTTCCATCCTCAGTCGAATGGACAGACTGAGCGTACCAACCAAAACCTGGAGACATATCTAAGATGTTTTGTGTCTGAAAACCAAGAGTTGTGGTCATCATATTTACCGTTAGCTGAGTTTGCCATAAATAATCGTTGTCAGGAATCCACTGGCAAGTCACCATTTCTTGGTGCATATGGTTTTCATCCCCAATTCTGTACTTTCAAAGAGGGGGGGTCTTCTGGGGTACCCGAAGAGGAACGGTTTTCATCATCTCTTTCATAAGTATGGCAGAAGGTGCAAGCTAACTTGAAAAATATGGGAGGTAAATACAAATGCATGGCTGATAAGAGACGGTCGCCAGGTCCGGACCTAGGAGTGAATGACTATGTGTGGTTGTCTACTAGGAATATTAAATTGAAGGTTCCCTCTTGGAAACTGGGTCCTAGGTTTATTGGTCCTTACAAAATTGTAGCCATCATCAACCCCGTGGCTTTTCGCCTGGAGTTACCTCAGACTTTTAAAATCCATAATGTCTTTCATAAGTCGTTACTCAAAAAATATGTTCCACCTCTAGAACCGTCACCGCTGCCACCCCCTCCTGTTGTTGTGGATGGTAATCTAGAATTTCAGATATCCAAAATAGCCAGGCTATGAGCTGAGCGCTGCGATTGGCCAGCGCTACAGCATAGGAGACCGCGGCAGGCTCAACTGGGTGGAGCCTAACTACTTACATACCGGAGGCTATACCGGGGGAACGGAGCGGCGCCCGGGGATAACAGTAAGTGCAGCGGGATCCCTGGGCGCCGCTCTACACTTCTGTATAGTTAGTTTAGAGGCTTTCCTCTGGTGAAAGGTTCTCTTTAAGCAGGCAGGAATCATGACTTCAGATGAAAAAAAAAGACGAATATTCTAAAAAACAAATATATTCGATATAGTGCTATATATTTGTTTTTTAAATATTCGTAATATTCTAAAACAAGAATATATAGCAATATAGCGAATATTCGGAAAAAAAACTAACGTACAACAATTTAGCTAATATAGTGCTATAATGTTTTTTTTTTATTAGTTGTAATTTTTTTCCAATCTGAACTTCAGATGAGAAAAAAATTACAACTATTAGACAAAGAAGATTATAGCACTATATTAGCTAAAGTGCTCTATATTCTTTTTTTTTTTATATTCGCTATATTGCTATTTATTCTTGTTTTTGAATATTACGAATATTCTAAAAAACAAATATATTCGTTTTCTAGAATATTTGTCATTTTTTTTTAAATCTGTACAGTTGTTCCACTTTGGCATACTCCTCCCCGACAAGCGTCCCCGTCACCATGGGAACTCATGGGGGTTAGAATATACCATCAGATCTGAGTTTTCACGATTCTCATTAAGAAAATTCGTATAAAAAAAATTTGCAATCAACACTACTCCTAACCAATATTTGAATTTGTGAATATTCAACAAATATTCTACGAAATATTCGCGAAATATAGCAAATTCGAATATACCTGCCGCACATCACTAGTCTTGACCAGCAACCCAGCGGTTCTTGTTTGGTTAACTTGGTCATCCACGTCATCCCAAGTGATATCAGACACCCCCAGCCAACAGTCGGTGGGATCGTCAGACACAACCCTTAGTTGGCACGGCCCGGGAGCAGGCCTGGGACACACCGTGGCAGTATGCAGTGGAGATGGAGACAGGGAGTCCCTCCGAGTCACTTGCACAAATGGCCCGCTACATCTTCACTTGCTTGCATAGTGACAGCCAAATTGTCACCATTCGGTATAGGGATGACTTCTGGCTCTCCACCTTGTTGGACCCTCGCTACCGGTCCAGAATGGGGGCCTTTTTTACACCCACCGAGAGGGAGGACAAACAAAACTACTACAGAGACATCCTATGTAGTCAGTTGGCCACTTCCTATCAGCCCCATCGTCCATCCTCTTGCAGGTCTGACCGGGTGGCCCTCTGCGCTCACGTTCCACTGCCATGGCTGCTGGGTGGGGTGGCAGGAGCAGTACCAGCTCCATCAGCAGCAGCCTGAGTCTAGAGTTGCTGATGAGTAGCTTTATTCACCTGCATAGTGAAGAAACTACTCACCAGAAGCAGCAGCAGCTAGACCTGGAGCAGGACCTGAACCAGCACCCTGTCACCCCACAATGAAGATCCACTGGACTACTGGGCAGCCAAACTGGATTTGTGGCCGCAACTAGCAGAGTTTTCCCTGGAAAATTTGTCCTGTCCGACCAGTAGTGTGGCATCAGAGCGGGTGTTTAGTGTGGCTGGGGCCACAGTTACCCCAAGGAGAACCCGCCTGTCCACCCAAAATGTGGAGAGACTGACCTTTGTCAAGATGAATCAGGTGTGGATCAGCCAGGATTTCCAACCACCAATTCCTGATGCATCAGACTAGATCATCCATGATGTCACACCAACACTTTGGTACAAGAGACTGTTTTCTTCTGACTACCTGCCTCAGCTACTACTTTGATGCAACAACTCACCTGATGCCACACATCTGATGCCAAGAGCTCCTTATTTTACCCACCTTCATTAGCGGATACTGGTATTGCCACCCACCGCCCCACTCTGTTACTGGGTCACTTTCAGGTCTCCTGATGCAGCTGCTGCTGACATCTCCAAACTATGTCACCTTGCCACTCTCTGGTCTCCTCAAGCTACTGCTGCTGCTACTGCCATCTCCAAATTATGTTACCTTGCCACCAGGAGCGGACACAGGCAGCAAAGGGCCCCTGTGCAAAGGATGTACCTGCCCCCCTCCCCAAAACCATACATACAAATATAAACATATATGTGCAAATAAAAAAAAATCTTGTGAATATGTTTACAATATGTATATACAGTTGTGTTCAAAATAATAGCAGTCAGACATCACTAACCTGATCAATCACTGTTTTTGGTAGAAATAATATTTCTACATGGCAAATAATTTACTAGCAGGTGTAGTAGAGTAATATAAACTCAACAGACCCAACAGTCATGACATGCATGCTGCTGATTCTCTGTAATTCAATCACTTATTGAAAGGGGCATGTTCAAAATAATAGCAGTGTGGAATTCAATGAGTGAGGTCATTCATTCTTTGAAAAACAGGTGTCATGGCTTTTGCTGTGTGCGCCGTGACACTGTTGCCACGCATGCTGTTGCCGGTGGCAACGTGTTGCTGTTATTGCATGTCATGGCAGTGTCTTGGATTTTGCTGTGTGTGCCGTGACATGGTTGCCACGCATGCTGCTGCCTGTGGTAACGTGTTGCTTGTTGGCTGGTGTGTGCACTTCCCCTTTTAGTGGTTTCCTCCCTCTGTCTGGTGCTGAAAGGGTTAACTCCCTGACTGGGTGTGGTCACTTGGGTTTTATTACCTGTGGCTTCCTGGCTGGAGTCAGTGGTACTCCAGCCGTTGTTGGTGCTGGAGCTCAGGTGTGCTGGATACTTGTGTGTGGTGTTCTTGGTACGGAGTCCTGTTTGGTGTGTGGGCTCCTGTACGTATGCACGGTTTCCAGTCATGGAGGCAGCGGCAGGTAAGTGTGTTGTCTGGTGTTCCCACCTGCAGACTCTGTTGCTGCATTCAGTCTTTAACTTTTCCCAGCAGCTAGGCCCTTTGAGACTCCTGTTCCTCCATTTTTGGGAAGAACAGGTCGTCTCTCCCCTGCTCCTATGTGAGGGATTCTCAGGGTGACTCAGGGCCAAAGGTATTTAGAGTATGAGCCAATCTACCATCAAGGTCCGCTCATACGGTTAGCAGTTAGGGCAAGGATTAGGGAAGCAATAGAAGGTTACCTGCTCCCTGATCCCGGTATCCTGGTCTAGCTGCTCCCCCATTATGCTTGACACTGTCACGGTGGGGAGTGTTGAAAACCCCCCACCATACAATGTCAAGCATAATGGGGAAGCAGCTAGGCCAGGACGCCGGGATTAGGATGCAGGTAACCAAATCCTCGCCCTATCTCCTAACCGTATGAGTGGACCTTGATAGTAGGACGGCTCATACCCTGGATACCTTTGGCCCTGAGTCACTCTGAGAATCCCTCACATATGAGCAGGGGAGAGACTACCTGTTCTTCCCAAAAACGGAGGAACAGAAGTCTCAAAGGGCCTAGCTGCTGGGAAAAGTGAAAGACTAAACATTATTCAGAAAGGGGTAATCCTAAAACATAACATTTAATAATAATGCAGATAAAATATGAAAGAGTCCTAAATATAGTGTGCAAAGACAAACATTGGGATAGAGGGTGATGGACCCCCAATTGACGCAATAGTAATTATCCCAAATGAAAAACATACAAAAGATATATATATAAAGTGTGCGGCGGCACTAGTAACCAGCAGGTCCTACCGGTACCATGGGACGGACACCAGATCGTTCACCACCAGCTGTATTTGTTAGATGCCTATCCACAGATGATGTTCAAATAGACCAAAAATTCTGGCAGTGATACACGGCTGTGCAGGGTCCCTGTTCAAGCCCTATGGCTGACTAGCCGTATAAACCTGATACTAGATTATGAGTAGCAGCCTGACCACAGCGCACTAGTCCTAACAAGGACGACCCCGTCCGGAACCTGTCCCTAAAATCTAAAATGCTATATGTCCCTAAAGATCCACAAAACACTCCCTACACGCATGTTTCATTGCCAGGACAAAAAAAGCAGTTCATCAGGGGAGCTGGAGAGAAATAATAAGGATCAATCTTTAGATGAATGATTAATCCCAGACCATGAGCTTGACGCGATAAGTCAGCTGGCAAAGAGGTATACCAAGATGGTGGAATCCTCAAGGGGCAATCTCCAGGTTAAGAGGTAATGAGTGGTGCAGTATATGGATGGATATGCCTGCACATGGGACGCCAACTACACTAGCGCTCCCACCACATTTAAATAGTTACCTGGTTCCCGCTGTCGCCACCCACGATATCAGTGACCAATGAGCGCACCCGCACGTCGGCGCAGCGCATGTGCTCATTACAAAACAAGAACGAGGCATGGAGCGCAAGGAAGTGCTTGAGGAAACATAGCACTCTTGCGCATGCGCGATCTCGACTCAGTCTCGCGAGATCGCGCTAGCCGGCCGTAATGACAGCGGCAGTAGAAGCAATACACTATACCTCTTGCTCCTATGCACTCCTTGGTGGTAAGATGATCGGACCTCAAATCACCAACGGAGTACTCCGGCTCACAATCGGACCCAATATTAGAAAAGGTATTAGAGGCTATTTATCATATACAAGACAAAATAGACACCTGGATATTAACAAATAGATATTGTGGAGGTCTTCCATCAATAAAACCATTGTTTGTGGCACAAAGAAAAAATAAATAAATAAACAAATCATAAATAATGGCAGCGCAGAATTGTCAAAAAACAATAATGAGATAGGTAACTCATTAGTGCAAGGACGCTTACTAATACTAGAGAAAAAGGGGTATCACCCCTAAGCTATATGTAGCAAGTTAAAGACTAGGGCATAGAGGGGCTGATAAAACTAGTCAGGCAAATTATATACATGATGGTAGTATCCAGGGGCAACTACTAGTTCACAGGAAACAACTGTAGTTCAGTTGCTCATTGAGACCTGTCGGTGTAACTGTCCGTAGAAGGAAGATCCAGCGTGCCTCACGCTGTAGTAAGATCTTATCCCTGTGTCCCACACGTTTAGGGGGGTTAACTGCTTCAATGCCCATGACTTTAATGACCCTCGAATCTACTTGATGAAATTCACATACACGACGAGCCACAGCCATGTCTCGTCGCTTCTCTATGTCCAGGAGATGTTCTCCTACACGCCTGCGGAGCTCCTGTTTCGTTTTTCCTATATACTCCTTTTGGCAGATACACGTTATTTTGTATATAACACCAACAGTCCTACACGAGATAAAATCTCTGATGCTGAAGCTGCGTTTAAGATTACTGCTGAAAAAGTCTTGCCTGTGGGTACACTGTCACAGGCCACGCAGCCACTGCATCTGAAACAGCCTAAAGGGCGACAACTCAGCCAAGTGTTTGGTGTAACAGGTGGAGAAAAGTGACTGTGCACTAATAAATCCTTGAGGCTCTTGCCTCTCCTGAATGTCACCTGTGGGTACTCGTGTAAATCATCACGAACATCTGGGTCAATCAAAAGAATAGGCCAGTGTCGCCCAAGAATCTCTTGTGATTCTTTAGTGGAACCATCAAATGTGGTGATGAAGCGTATCCTCCTGTCTCCTTCCTGCTTTTTTTTAGGGATCAAGAGTGTGTCTCTAGCGGTGTTGGCAGCCTTTTTTTTAGGGATCAAGAGTGTGTCTCTAGCGGTGTTGGCAGCCTTTTTCAAAACCTGATCATGGTAGCCCCTAGCCCGAAACCTCTGTCGGAGATCTGCAGCCTGATCTTAAAATTTTTGCTCCTCTGAGCAGTTCCTCCGCAAGCGTAGGTACTGCCCATAGGGAATTCCTCTCTTCAGTGGCAAGGGATGACTGCTTTGCCAGTGAAGGACCGAATTGGTAGCTGTTGTTTTCCGAAAAATATTTGTGGACAGCTCCCCCCACCTTTCTTGGATATACAGTACAGACCAAAAGTTTGGACACACCTTCTCATTCAAAGAGTTTTCTTTATTTTCATGACTATGAAGGCATCAAAACTATGAATTAACACATGTGGAATTATATACATAACAAACAAGTGTGAAACAACAGAAAATATGTCATATTCTAGGTTCTTCAAAGTAGCCACCTTTTGCTTTGATTACTGCTTTGCACACTCTTGGCATTCTCTTGATGAGCTTCAAGAGGTAGTCCCCTGAAATGGTCTAACAACAGTCTTGAAGGAGTTCCCAGAGATGCTTAGCACTTGTTGGCTCTTTTGCCTTCACTCTGCGGTCCAGCTGACCCCAAACCATCTCGATTGGGTTCAGGTCCGGTGACTGTGGAGGCCAGGTCATCTGGCGCAGCACCCCATCACTCTCCTTCATGGTCAAATAGCCCTTACTTTCAAAGTTTTCCCAATTTTTCGGCTGACTGACTGACCTTAATTTCTTAAAGTAATGATGGCCACTCGTTTTTCTTTACTTAGCTGCTTTTTTCTTGCCATAATACCAATTCTAACAGTCTATTCAGTAGGACTATCAGCTGTGTATCCACCTGACTTCTCCTCAACGCAACTGATGGCCCCAACCCCATTTATAAGGCAAGAAATCCCACTTATTAAACCTGACAGGGCACACCTGTGAAGTGAAAACCATTTCAGGGGACTACCCCTTGAAGCTGAGAAGAGAATGCCAAGAGTGTGCAAAGCAGTAATCAAAGCAAAAAGTGGCTACTTTGAAGAACCTAGAATATGACATATTTTCAGTTGTTTCACACTTGTTTGTTATGTATATAATTCCACATGTGTTAATTCATAGTTTTGATGCCTTCAGTGTGAATCTACAATTTTCATAGTCATGAAAATAAAGAAAACTCTTTGAATGAGAAGGTGTGTCCAAACTTTTTGTCTGTACTGTATGTACATCCAGGAAGGGGAGTGATTTATCGTCAACCTCATAGGTGAAACGGAGGCCGATATGATTAGGTAGCCAAAATATTTCATTCACGTGTCATCTCTGTTTTAGATCCACTCCTGTTTTTCTTTTGGCATTATTAATACTGAAGGATTACTGACCAAATGCTGACCGAGTGAAGGTGTATGCTCCACAGACAGGATCCGTTTTTTGTGGGTTATTGTTCTGACGGATCAGAGGATGTCAACACAAACTTACTGCTAACACCCTCTCCACTCTGTCGGGGGGCTCTACTTGTATAAGCGTTTAATAGAAGAGGTTCTGTAGATATCTATGCGGAATCAGCGGACGAGGGTGTAAAAGGAGTGTGCTTCTTTTTTACACTAACATCAACCTTGTTCTACACCTATATAAAGGCTCTATGCAGCCCGGAAATAGCAGTTTTTTATTGTGATTCGCCACAAATATATTCGGATCAAAGCAAACTTTTTCTGAAAATTCGGCAAACCGGCCGAATCTAATTTTTTAGAAATTCGCTCATCTCTAATTATTAGTGAACATTGTTCTGCAATAGCATTTCTATATCTACTTCGGTTAAAGCATTGTATTAGGTCAGGTTACTGTGCATTATTAGTGAATGCACTCAGCTGCAACAACAGTGTTTATATACTAGTTTTGGTTTACATATTGTATTGTGTCAAAATACCATAAATTATTAGTGAACATGTTGTGCTTCAATAACAGTATTTACTGTGTATATATGTTTCAGTTAAAACATTGTATTGCGTCACATCTGTTTTTGTTAACACATTATATGGTGTCAAGAAACCATGCATTGTTAGTGAATGAGTTGAGCTGAAAAAACTGATTTTATATACATTACCTCAGTCAGTTAACACATTGTATTGATCAAGGTATAATGCATTATTATTGAATGCATTGTGCAGCAATAGCAGCATTTACATACTTGTTTCACTAGGATATGCCCTCATTGTCTAAAAGGTGCAGGTCCCACCACTGGGACCTGCACCTATATTGAGAACAAAGCCTCAAAAGTGGTGGAGGGTGCACTGCGCATGCTCATCCTCAATCCATTAATTTTTTATGGGGCCACCGAAAATAGCCGAGCGCTGACTTGGCTATTTCCGTCAGGCCCATAGAAGTGAATGGGAACAGTTGCTGGTCATGGGTGGTGTGCTCCCATTCACTTCTATGGGGAGAGCACTTGGTGGTGGCTGGACCAGAGTCCTCCAGCCACCACTTTGCAGGGCTCCGGTGGGACCCGCACCTATCAGACAATGGGGACATATCCTAGCGATATGCCCCAATTGTCTGAGATGAGACAACCCCTTTAAAGGAATGGGGGAGAAAGAGCAAAAATTTGAAAAAGAAGAGAGAAAGACAAGATAGAAAAAAAATATTATAACTATTAGACCTTGGGGTGTCATATACCAATTTGCAGGCTAATTGAATTACTTTTGATTTCAGTAGAATCATCTTGGACCTTAATCAAATATTTTGAAAGATTTAGCTAATTGCACACTAAACAAATGTCAAGAACTTTGCCCCTCTCTAAATTGAAGTTTAACATGCTGGGAGCAATTGACATGTACCGGTAGTATACTGCAAGATTAAACACAATGTAAATGTATACATATGAGCCAGTCAGTATTTAGCAGTCAAAGGAAATGCATGCATGAGCAATAATGTGTATTGCTTTGTACCATGTATGCCTTTTTTTCTGTGAAGTATAAGTTCCAATGATATTTTTTCTTGGTATACATTTGTTTCTAAATGTTAGCACTGCTAAGTTCCTATAACACATTGCTTTGGGAGTATTTTGTGGTATCACAAGACCACTGCTATTTTTCACTTCTTTTAAATTGCACTACAAATGCCAAACCATTCATACAGCAAGGTTACGATATACAACAAATCCCTGGGAAGTCGATTGTATTCTTGATGTTCTGGCCTCTAAAACAGAAGAATGTAACAAAGCAGGGAAAGGTTAAAATAGACTTTGAGATTTAATCATTAAGTCTAAAAATGGAAAGACACACAGAGAGAAAAGTCCATACCTCCCTATCATTCCAGTTCAAAGAGCTATCTTAATTCTCTCAAAGTAAAACTTTTTTAAATGAACATCTTGCTTTATCCCACAGAAGAGTTAAAGAGAAGCTTCACCTTTATATAGAGCATCTGCATGATTGCCTATCAAAGCCTCACTCCCTATAAAATGCTTTTTTCTATTTCTAAGGAAACAGAGAATCAGAATAAAGTTTTTTTTGTTCTCTCTATCGTGTTATTTTTAGTCCCATAATCTGTACATTTTGGCCAGATCTAACTCACTGTTTATAAGGGTACTTGGGTGAATTAATTCAAGTGAAAGGGACAAACCTGCAATACTAAGCACATACATTATGAAAAACGTGGCATTTCTTACACAAACATAATGTAAATAATGAAGAGGCTGCATTGGTTGCACAAGCTCTGCTTTCCCCTGATCTGATCAGACCTCCACCAATCTATTATTGATGGCCTATTCTAAGAATTGGTCATCAATGTTAAAACCTGGATAACTACATTAAAGGGAATTTGTCACCAGCTACCTCTCTACCCAATTGTTTGCATAGTCACATAGCTATAGATTACTTTTTTTTCTTTTGTTAATTTGAGGCTGCATTCCTGAGATATACAGTACAGACCAAAAGTTTGGACACACCTTCTCATTCAAAGAGTTTTCTTTATTTTCATGACTATGAAAATTGTAGATTCACACTGAAGGCATCAAAACTATGAATTAACACATGCGGAATTATATACATAACAAACAAGTGTGAAACAACTGAAAATATGTCATATTCTAGGTTCTTCAAAGTAGCCACCTTTTGCTTTGATTACTGCTTTGCACACTCTTGGCATTCTCTTGATGAGCTTCAAGAGGTAGTCCCCTGAAATGGTTTTCACTTCACAGGTGTGCCCTGTCAGGTTTAATAAGTGGGATTTCTTGCCTTATAAATGGGGTTGGGACCATCAGTTGCGTTGAGGAGAAGTCAGGTGGATACACAGCTGATAGTCCTACTGAATAGACTGTTAGAATTTTTATTATGGCAAGAAAAAAGCAGCTAAGTAAAGAAAAACGAGTGGCCATCATTACTTTAAGAAATGAAGGTCAGTCAGTCAGCGGAAAAATTGGGAAAACTTTGAAAGTAAGGGCTATTTGACCATGAAGTAGAGTGATGGGGTGCTGCGCCAGATGTCCTGGCCTCCACAGTCACCGGACCTGAACCCAATCGAGATGGTTTGGGGTGAGCTGGACCGCAGAGTGAAGGCAAAAGGGCCAACAAGTGCTAAGCATCTCTGGGAACTCCTTCAAGACTGTTGGATGACCATTTCAGGGGACTACCTCTTGAAGCTCATCAAGAGAATGCCAAGAGTGTGCAAAGCAGTAATCAAAGCAAAAGGTGGCTACTTTGAAGAACCTAGAATATGACATATTTTCTGTTGTTTCACACTTGTTTGTTATGTATATAATTCCACATGTGTTAATTCATAGTTTTGATGCCTTCATAGTCATGAAAATAAAGAAAACTCTTTGAATGAGAAGGTGTGTCCAAACTTTTGGTCTGTACTGTACGTTTTACTAATATACCAATTAGGTGTTCGGTACAATGAGGACATCCCCTTTGCTCCCATTGCACCCAAACGCTGCTCCTTTCTGTGGCCAGCCCCTCCCTGGCAACATTCCCGCTACTTGTCCCTATTGTCCCTATCAATCAAAGCAACGGGGTAGAGGCTGACCACAGAAATTAGCAGGGTTAGGGTGCAATAAGAACAATGGTGACATCCTCATTGCACCAAACACCTAATTTGCAAATTAGGCTACTTTCACACTTGCGGTAGAGTGATCAGGCAAGCAGTTCCGTCGCCGGCAAAACGTATTCCAACTGATGGCATTTGTAAGACTGATCAGGATCCTGATCAGTCTTAAAAATGCCTGATCAGTCAGAAAAATGTATTGAAATGCCGGATCCATCTTTCCGGTGTCATCCGGCAAAACGGATCCGGCATTTATTTTTTTTACCTTTGCATGCGCATAGCGGAAGGACGGATCCGGCATTCCGGTATTTTGAATAATACATTACTATGTCTTCAGTTTTTTGGGCCGGAGATAAAACCGTAGCATGCTGCGGTTTTATCTTTTGCCTGATCAGTCAAAATGACTGAACTGAAGACATCCTGATGCATCCTGAACGGATTGCTCTCCATTCAGAATGCATGGGGATAAAACTGATCAGTTCTTTTCCGGTATAGAGCCCCTAGGATACAACTCTATGTCGGAAAAGAAAAACATAAGTGTGAAAGTACACTTAGGAAAAAGTTTCATAACTCGGGAAAGGAGGCTTGGATCAAAAAATGAAATGCAGTGTTTTAAATCGGGTGATGTACTGTAATATACTGTATATGCTCCTCAATGTTGAAATTGTAACACTGAAAAGGAAAAGTCATGGTATTATGGAAATCATAGGATTAATAGACATGTTAATGATATGCAAACAATAAAAAATGGAAACAAAATATTCAAAATATCAAAAATATTTCACTATAGAGGAGGAGTGCAATGCACAGAAATTCATGCATTTACATTTCTTGGCATGGTACTAATGAGGTTATTAATGGTTGTCTCAGAAATGTTCTGCCATGCATGTGACAGTGCTCACATCTTGGCCTACCATAGGTGCATAGCGATCTACTGGAGTAATAAACCAATGTTCAGTTCAAGGATTCTGTCCCTCTCAGTTTGTGATAACTGGCATGTTGATGAACAGGAGGCATTCCACATAACTTGATAGATTTTTTAAGTTTTTTTCTGCCAAAAACATCTTTGCTTACAGTCTGACTTTTATGCCCCTCCCACATGCCATAGATTGGAGCTATGTGCTTGAAAATTTGATCATCTGCATTCTGCCGATTGCACAGACTGCAAACCTGCTCAGTAAATTACATGATATTACTGATGTATATACAACAGGCCGCCTCCGCTCAGGGCTGTCTATATCGCGTCCCAGGTTTAGTAGAAATGTTGAGTGGTGTAGTGCGGCCTAAATGTCTCTTATTGTGTGTCACGGTGCTCCTACTTGGACACTGCTGGACCTCAGGCTTTGGCTCCGAAGCCATAAATAGGGGGTATAATGGAAGGATTTGAAAGAATAACTTGAGTCCAGACCTTGAGATGAAATTCAACGGCAGCTTTACTCGAATAAACGTTTCTCCAAACAGTTTTCCAGCTTTGTCTTGGTTCCAGCAGGCTTTAGCATGAACTGGCAGGCAAACTCAACACTGCTTTATCTCTTTCTCTCTGCTGTACTGACAGGCTGGCTGTATAACTCAGCTTTTCTGTATGCTGCACTTTACTTTGTAGTCTGACTCTAGGTTATGCCGTGGAACTTTCCTCCTGGCTCCTGAGGCTTCAAGCTTAAAGTGCTCTGGCTGGCGTGGGCACATCCAGCAGAGACGTGCCCCTGCACACCTTTCACCTAGCTGGGAGTAAACTAGACTGGAACTAACTGGTCACCACCATTCCTGCTGGAAATAGTGCTAGCCCACTTCTCCCCAGAGGGGGGTTAGAATGGAATGGAAGGTTCCATTCTATCTAAATGTAGCTCTGCCATGTTTTCTGCCACCTGCTGGTGAACCAGGCACATTACATGAACAGTTACATAACATTAGAAAATCACAGTATGGAGGACCTGGAATAAATGCATAAGATGACATAAGGTTACATAGTAACATAGTATATAAGGCCAAAAAAATACATTTGTCCATCCAGTTCGGCCTGTTATCCTGCAAGTTGATCCAGAGGAAGGCAAAAAAAACAACAACTGTGAGGTAGAAGCCAATTTTCCCCACTTTAGGGAGTAAGGACATACTGTACATGAGCTCTATGAACTCATGTTGTGTGATGTTGGGTCACAGCACAGTGTGGAAGGGAAAGCGCTGGATCTCCAGAGTGGCAGCGCCCGAGCAGGAGAAGTTGATTTTCTTTTTTTGTGTCTGATCTGAGGTCTGATTGGGGGTCTGAACTAAGGTCTAATTAATATTGACGGCCTGATTGGGGCTACAAAATTCCTTCCCGACTCCAATCAGGAAATCAGAATAACTCCCTGGATCAACTACCCATCTCTAGTAGCTATAGCCTGTAATATTATTACACCCCAGAAATACATCCAGGCCCTCTTAAATAGTGTTAGGCGCGAATATTCGAATCACAAATTTTAATCGCGAATATTGCCACTTTGAGAATTTGCGAAGATTTAGAATATAGTGCTATATATTCGTATTCACAAATATTCTATATTTTTTTCATCTGAACCCATGATCCCTCCCTGCGTCTTGCTTGTGGGCCAATGAGAAGGCTGCAATGTCTTTGTCTGAGCTTAGCAACATCCCTAACAACCAATAGGAAAGTTGCCTACCCCTTACTATATAAGAACCTCCCCAGCAGCCATTTTATGCAGTTTTTTGCAGATCTGAGAGAGACAGCAGCGCTTTTGATGTGCTCTGTGCTTTGCTGTGTCATTACATTAGATAGTTAGTTAGTTAGCTTATATATATAATACAGATAGTTAGTGGGAGATAGTCAGTGTAGGTTAGATAGTGATATAGTGCAGCTGATAGGAACTACTGTTTCTCTGCTGTCCATACATACATGCTACAGACATAGTGCTGTGATGTCACAACAATACTAAGTGCACCAATCTACTCAGACCTACTAAAATGTGAAGTTGCACGTATTGCGCCAAAATATGCGCATCATTAATTGACGATTTGCGCAATCGCGAATATATTGGAGCACTCCATCTGCATATAAAGCTATTGTAATGTTCTGCCGTGCCAACCATTTTCTCCAGTCTGAGGAAAATTCTAGCAGCTTGAAAAATGTAGCAAAAGTGACCCACACCTGTATTGTGTGCGCAATAAGCGCATATTACATTGCCGATTTTCACAATCAAGAAAATAATGGCGACTTCTCGAATTTGCGAATTTATGACGAATATTTGCCCAAATATTTGCGAAATATCACAAATTCGAATATTGCCCCTGCCACTACTCTTGAACTATTTTAGTGAACTCACCATCACCACCTCCTCAGGCAGAGAGTTCCATAGTCTCACTGCTCTTACCGTAAAGAATCCTCTTCTATGTGTACAAACCTTCTTTCCTCCAGACGCAGAGGATGTCCCCTCGTCACAGTCACAGTCCTGGGGATAAATAGACGATGGGAGAGATCTCAGTACTGACCCCTGATATATTTATACATATTAATTAGATCTCCCCTCAGTCATCTTTTTTCTAAAGTGAATAACCCTAATTTTGATAATCTTTCAGGGTAATGTAGTTGCCCCATTGCAGTTATTACTTTAGTTGCCCTCCTCTGGACCCTCTCCAGCTCTGCTATGTCTGCCTTGTTTACAGGAGCCCAGAACTGTACACAGTACTCCATGTGTGATCTGACTAGTGATTTGTAAAGTGGTAGGACTATGTTCTCATCACGGGCATCTATGCCCCTTTTGATGCAACCCATTATCTTATTTGCCTTGGCAGCAGCTGCCTGACACTGGTTTTTACAGCGTAGTTTGCTGTGCACTAAAATTCCTAGGTCCTTTTCCATGTCAGTGTTACCGAGTGTTTTACCATTTAGTATGTACTGGTGACTTGCATTATTCCTTCCCAGGTTAGACCAATAAAGACAGTAGCAAGGTGCAGAAGTGGTAACACCATTCTGGGGTGTTACATATATATTCTCTAGTGCAAAGAGCTGACAGGGGGAGAGTCAGGAGGAAGGGAGTGGTAGTTATGGCACTGATGGGAGTGGCAGTGGTCACAGTGACTGTCCTCATTATAATGTTCCCTTTGGCCGTGCAATGAAAGATAGGTGCACCTTTTCTTTTGCTCAGGCCACACACAGGTATTGAGGCTTCATGATGTTAGGTGAGGTGCCCTTGGTGTTAGGTAGATGGATACAAGGCAGCAGGGTAAAATCAGGAGCAGGTGGATAGATGGTGGAGTCAATGACCAGGACCACGTGTTTGCAATATATAAAGTCTGTGTTTACTGAATAGATAATGAGAGTAGTAGTAGATATAGCAGCAACAGTCACAGTTGTGAGTTATATTACAGAATAAAACTTCTCGCAATAATTTTAGTAGTAGCATTTCTCTCTGAGTTTCACTCTAAGTACACTTAAACAAATAACCACAGACATGCAATTCCTTTCTCATTAAATCTTTCTACAGTTCCCAGTTACAGGATGCAGATCATGCATGTGGATGGCCAGTCTGCCCCTCATTTCTGAGGTCCGAGCTGTAGTTTAACAGTGATTTCACAGTACCCCGCTGCTTTAACAGTGACCTCACATCACCCTACTGCCCCTTTAATAGTGGCCTCCACAGTCTCCTCCTCCCTTAACAGTGACCTCCACAGCAGCTGCCCGCTCCTTTAACAGTAACTTCCACAGCGCCTTCCCTTTTAACAGTGACCTCCACAGCAGCTGCCCCTTTAATAGTGACCTCCACATTCCCCCTCACCCTTAACAGTAACCTCCACAGCGCCCACCCCTTTAACAGGGACATCCACAGCGGCCAGCCCTTTTATTTGTGACCTCCACAGTACCCCATCTTGTTAACAGTGATTTCCACAATAACCCGACCCCTTAGCAGTGACCTCTACAGCACTCCTCCCCTTAACATAGCGGACTGTCCTCTTAAGGCCTATTGCACACGACCGTATGGCTTTTTCAGTGTTTTGCGATCCGTTTTTCACGGATCCATTGTTTCGTTTTTTGTTTCCGTTGTGCTTTTGTTTCTGTTCCGTTTTTCCGTTCCATTTTTCTGTATGGCATATACAGTATACAGTAATTACATAGATAAAATTGGGCTGGGCATAACATTTTCAATAGATGGTTCAGCAAAAAACAGAACGGAAACGGAAGACATACGGATGCATTTCCGTATGTGTTACTTTTTTTGCGGACCCATTGACTTGAATGGAGCCACGGACTGTGATTTGCGGGCAATAATAGGACATGTTCTATGTTAAAATGGAACGGAAAAACAGAAATACAGAAACGGAATGCATACGGAGTACATTCTGTTTTTTTTGCGGAACAATTGAAATGAATGGTTCCGTATACGGACCGTATACGGAACGCAAAAAACGGCCAGTAAACGGGAAAAAAAAAACGGCCGTGTGCAGGAGGCCTAACTGTGACCTCCATTGTTTCCTGCCCCCTTAACAGAGATTTCCACAGCGCCCGCCCCTTTAGCAGTGACCTCCACAGCATCCCGCCCCCTTAATAGTGACCTCCACAGCTGCCACCCCTTTATTAGTGAAACCAACAGAACCCCATCTAACAGTGATTTCCACAACATCCCGCCCCTTAACAGTGGCTTCTACAGCAATCTGCCTCTTTACACTGACTTCCATAGTGGACCGTCCCCTTAACTGTGACCTCCGGAGCAGCCTGCCCCATTAACTGTGACCTCCACATCACTTCGCTCCCGTAACAGTGTCATCCACAGCGCCCTGCCCCTTAAAGCTGATCTACAGCAGTGAAGAAAAATGGCCGGGTTGTTATGGAAACCTGGTGTAAAACTGTGTGTATGTGGAGACTAAGGGCCTGCAAGCTTCTATTGGCTGATAAGGGTCATATGACCATGTGTATTGCCGTTGGGATATGAAAAGAAAAACCTGCAGTCTTCTATTGGCTAATGTAGGTCATGTGATGGTGCCATATTTGTATTTTTGGGGAATATGTCAGATACGGTACGTTCTAGAGAGCTGAGACTCTGTCTAAAACCTTCCCGCACACCTGATGTAGGCTACTTTCACACTTGCGTTCGGAGCGGATCCGTCTGGTGTCTGTACAGACGGATCCGCTCCTATAATGCAAACGCACTGGCCATCAATGAGTTAAATACAGGGGAGGGATCGGGGGCCGCACTGGCCACCAATGAGTTAAATACAGGGGAGGGAGGGAGGGAGGGGGGGTCATGTACACAGTTCTTTTAGTATATTCTTACTTGAAGCGTCCCCATCACTATGGGAACGCCTCTGTGTTAGAATATACTGTCGGATCTGAGTTTCACGATCTAATTCAAATCCGATGGTAAATTCTAACATAGAGGCGTTCCTATGGTGATGGGGACGCTTCAAGTTAAAATATACCATCGGATTGGAGAAAACTCAGATCCGATGGTATATTAATAGGGACTCCTGACTTTACATTGAAAGTCAATGGGGGACGGATCCGTTTGCAATTGCACCATATTGTGTCAACGTCAAACGGATCCGTCCCCATTGACTTGCATTGTAATTCAGGACGGATCCGTTTGGCTCCGCACGGCCAGGCGGACACAAAAACGCTGCAAGCTGCGTTCGCGTGTCCGCCTGCTGAGCGGAACGGAGGCCAAACTGTGCCAAACTGATGCATTCTGAGCGTATCCGCATCCACTCAGAATGCATTGGGGCAGTACGGATCCGTTCGGGGCCGCTTGTGAGAGCCTTCAAACGGAACTCACAAGCGGAACCCCGAATGCAAGTGTGAAAGTAGCCTTAGCTGTGTGCCAAATTTCATAATTGTAAATGCAACGGTGCGGATTACTTTAGCGGACATACATACACTCAGCTATATATATTAGATTTTGCGTATAGGGGCTAAATGACCTTTGAGGAAAGAAAACCTTTAGGCCACTTTCACACAGTCGGTGTTTGATCAGTAATTTCCATCAGAGATTGGGAACCAAAACCAGGAATACAGGCTATACAGAGATAAAGTTTAATGGAAACATTAGCACCCGTTTTGTGTTTTGACCCATTCCTGGTTTGGCTCACAATCACTGATGGAAATTACTTATCAGATACTGAACAGACACTGACTGTATGATTGCTAAATTTAGAGGATACAAGACATACAACATTAGTCTATTACTGTGTCTGAAGGATATGAAACCTCTTTGAGTCAACCAATTGCATTGGAAAGTGATCTTTTAGGGAGGCATGAAGTTATCTTAAAGGGGTTGGCCATTTTCTGGCTAATTGTGACCAATGTGTATGTAGGATGACTATACGGCACTTACTAATATAGCCTTTGTTGATATTCTGTGGCATTTGCTATATTTCATGAGCCATGCTCCTTTGTTAGACAAATCTTCTGTGCTGTCCACGTAGAGGTCCTGTCCATATAATGGCAGCTGATGGAGGGTCATGTGACAAGGCAAATCACCTCCATGTGATGTCTCATCTATTCAAATACACTGCACATGCATTAAACTCCCAACTGTGCAGGTACAAGCGACAGGTACAATGTATTTGAATGGAGGAGACATCACATGGAGGTGATTTGTCTGGTCGCATGACCCTCCATCACTGGCCAGGAGCTCTAAGTGGACAGCGCAAAAGACTTGGCAAACAAGGGGACATATTTTATGACATATAGAAACTGGTGCAGATTTTCAACAAAGCCTATATTAGTAAGTGCTGTATAGTCATCTTACAAACACAATGGTCAACAATACCCAGAAAGTGGTCAACCCCTTTTACAGCATACATGAGAGGTTGAATTGTCAATATTACCTTTTCAATAAAACCAGATTTTTACAAAACCTTGCCTTTTATTTTGTGAATTTATCATCCATCAGCCTTTGGATCTTCCCGAGGGCCTAAAAATCGCTCATGTGTTGCAGCTGCAGCACGGACAATTTTTAATAAGGACGTGTGAATGAGCCTTTGCTCTATTGACTCTTTTTTCTCTGGATAACCACAGTGAAGAGGTCACCAGTGCTTCTGGCAGGAAAAAGCAATGCAATCTCAGTGCATATTACTTTATATACAGGTTACTAATCTAAAATGGTTAGAGGTAACGTAGTTCATTGTAGTTTGAAAATTGTCATGCTGTAGCTGTATATTTTAATGAACAATTACATTGCTTACAGATATGCATTGACAACTTTGTTTATAATTAGAGATGTCGCGAACATAAAATTTTCAATTCGCGAATGGCGAACACGAATTTACATAAATTTTCGCGAACGGGAGAACCGCCATAGACTTCAATAGAATTTTAAAACCCACAGGGACTCTTTATGGCCACAATAGTGATGGAAAAGTTGTTTCAAGGGGACTAACACCTGGACTGTGGCATGCCGGAGGGGGATCCATGGCAAAACTCCCATAGAAAATTACGTAGTTGACGCAGAGTGTGGTAAGTTGAATTCACAATGCGATTAATATAACCTGTATTAATGGCATTGCGATTACAACTTAGATCTGAGTTCCTAATGGTTGTATTGCTAGAATTGACGAATATAACGAATATAGCACTATATTCTCAATCTTCGTTATATTCTAGCAATACAACCATTAGGAACCCAGCTCTAAGTTGAATTCACAATGCGATTAATATAACCTGTATTAATCCCATTGCGATTACAACTTAGATCTGAGTTCCTAATGGTTGTATTGCTAGAATTGACGAATATAACGAATATAGCCCTATATTCTCAATCTTCGTTATATTCTAGCAATACAACCATTAGGAACCCAGCTGTAAGTTAAATTCGCAATGCGATTAATATGAACTGTATTAATCGTATTGCGATTACAACTTAGATCTGAGTTCCTAATGGTTGTATTGCTAGAATTGACGAATATGACGAATATAGCACTATATTCTCAATCTTCGTTATATTCTAGCAATACAACCATTAGGAACCCAGCTCTAAGTTGAATTCGCAATGCGATTAATATAACCTAGAATTGACGAATATAACGAATATAGCACTATATTCTCAATCTTCGTTATATTCTAGCAATACAACCATTAGGAACCCAGCTCTAAGTTGAATTCGCAATGCGATTAATATAACCTAGAATTGACGAATATAACGAATATAGCACTATATTCTCAATCTTCGTTATATTCTAGCAATACAACCATTAGGAACCCAGCTCTAAGTTGAATTCGCAATGCGATTAATATAACCTAGAATTGACGAATATAACGAATATAGCAATATATTCTCAATCTTCGTTATATTCTAGCAATACAACCATTAGGAACCCAGCTCTAAGTTGAATTCGCAATGCGATTAATATAACCTGTATTAATCGCATTGCGATTACAACTTAGATCTGAGTTCCTAATGGTTGTATTGCTAGAATTGACAAATATAACGAATATAGCACTATATTCTCAATCTTCGTTATATTCTAGCAATACAACCATTAGGAACCCAGCTCTAAGTTGAATTCGCAATGCGATTAATATAACCTACATTAATCGCATTGCGATTACAACTTAGCCAAATTTGTGACACTGCAGCTTCAGAATGAATCTAAGATGGATGCTGTCCTTGCTTTTTGATAGGAGGTGGGAGGGTCTGGGAGGGAGGGTATGCTGATTGGCTGGAATGTGTCTGCTGACTGTGAGGTACAGGGTCAAAGTTTGCTCAATGATGATGTATAGGGGGCAGACCAAACATCGCATATGTTCGCCCACCGCGGCGAACGCGAACAAGCTATGTTCGCCGGCGAATAGTTCGGGACATCTCTATTTATAATAGTTCTAAAACGCATATATATGGCAATAGACTTCATGTGGAAATCAGGAGCATGACATGTAATGGCTGGGCCCCATAGCAAACGGATGTGTGCATAAGGCCTAAATCTGTTAAAGGAGTTTTAAAAAGTAGCATAGCTATAGGAAATGTAAAAAAAAAAAATAACCATTACCCACCTGTTAAATTCCTTGCTGCCATTAATACAACACCAAACCTTTATGTTCATAAGCTGTCTTTTAGGCAGTGCCCTCATTTGGCAGACTGTGTTAGACATCCCCCTCGAATACCAGGACAGTCATGGAGGCTGTCAGGAGCAAAACTAAGAATACAGCTGAGAACCAGCTGCAGAAATCAGGTAGAGGAGAGGGAGACACAGAACAGTACAGACACTGCAGACAGCTTCTGGGCCTAGACTTCTGTTTCCTTTCTGTAGAATGCCATACTGTGGGTGCTCCTCCTCCTGTCTGACCCAACAGTTCCATGCAGCTTAGAAAGAAGAGGACTGTGGTGGATTAATTGCATTGCTGACAGTAACCCCCGTGATATTCTGGGCCCCATAGCAGCAATGGTGGTATTTTCGCCCCTGGTGGAAAGCGTTAATTGCTTCTTGTGCTCATCACACTTCTGGACTAGGACTTCACCCTGCAACTAGGTACTGTAGAAAGTATATTGAGAGTAATTGCATGATTTTGGTGAATTTGAGAAGATTGTTAATACCTATATAAAGAGACTAAGGTAGGACCATTGTTATAGCCACCTCCTACATACAGCCTTTGATAAAAAGCCTTTTCTGTGCTATATCTGAGAACTGTGCCAGCTGCTTGCATTTATATTGTAACTCCCATCCTCCACTTTATTTATTTAAAACCAATTGGGCCTTGTCATTGTTTTGACAATCCACCTGCCCCATTAGCCAGCCCTCCTGCCTTGCACCCCACTGCTCATACCTAACATCAAGGGCACCCCAGTCTCCACCAGGCAGGAGCCCTCAAAATTTCAGGGTATGCCCTGAAGGGAAGAAGGGTACACCCTATGGCCCATGTAGCCGTAGGAGAGCGCTGAAGCAGGATTAGCCACCGTGAGAACTAAAACCACCCTCACTACTGCAGCCATCACTCCTATTCTTTCCAACTCAGCCACTGTGGGCTGGCATGCAGCATAAAGTTCTGTCTTAAAGTAAGCAAACCAATATTTGGTATATAATTAAACAAAAGTGTCTGCACTACATGTATCATCCAGCCTGAGCCCCATTGCTAAAATTGGTGGCTGTCTAGACAGCCTGTCTATGTTTATGCCATTTATAGTGTAACAACGGCTGCTGTGCGCCACTATTCCCCTGCTTACTGCCGCGGTTCCGGGTGCTCTGTTCAGCGGTGATATGCTGCCAGTGTTTTCTTTCAGCCCTGGCCATGGCATGCTTGCTGCTTGTTTCCTGCAGCATTTCCTTAAGGATCGGCGCGCGTCACTTCCTGTGTTTTATGGGTTGGATCATGTGACCTCGCCAACCAATCCTAGCCCTCCTGCACATATAAAAGTGGCTCAGCCCCCTTCCCAGATGCCTAAGTGTCAAGGTCCTTGTGTCCTGTTAAGGTTCCTGATATCCGCTTGGGTTCCTGTGTTCCTGACTCGTACTTGCGTTCCTGGATTCTGCTACCTGTTTGATCCCTGTCTGCTTGCCTTGATTTTTCTGTTGCTGACCCGGATTGCCTGACCTGTACCTGTGCCGCCTACCCTGACCTATTGCCTGTCTGACTTCGCCTCTGCCTCATCCTTCGGTCCTGCACTGTTGCTCCTGGTAAAGACTCAGCCTGATGACAACGCCTGTACCTCTGGTACCTTTCTTTCAGAGGTGCAGCTTTTGGTCACACGCTCTGGGTCCAGCATATCATGGGTAATATATGTTTTGTTGTTTTGCTCAGTTAGTTGTTATATTCCTATTACCATCTGCACTTGGCACACTTGCCTCTGTCTGTATTATACAGCTCAATGGCTATGTGCTTACCTCATGCGGCCATCCCAGGTCTGTGGGTGGGCTAGTTTGCCTTGTGCTATTTGTATCTTTTCATTTCATTAACTTTTTCTGTGCATACAGCATACATACCAGTACATGTTACTTTGAGTGAACCTACAGTTCTCACAATTTTTATGCTGATGTATACCTAGGGCTGTGACCTCTTTTCCCTGCCAGCTGGGTGTTTGGGAGAGAGGTTGTATTTGACCTCCTTACATGAGGTCTCCCCCCCTCCTGTACACTTGTGCCTTATGTCTTGTATATTGTTCGTTATTTGGTTATGTCTTAATAAATTACATATATTTTATATGTGAGTCTCCCATCTTTCTTTGGGGTTATTGGTTTTGTTCTTGTGTTGGCTTAGTATATTATACTAGACCCCAGTGTTATTTACACATTATATGTGAGTTTTTTCTTATAGGTCGGTCTAACCTTTCTCAGGTACCTCCTGGACCAGCTTCCTTGTGTGCCTATCCTCCTCAAGAGGTAGAGACCTGGTGTTCCCCTCGGGAAAGTCTATCCCCACCATCAGGGGTACTGTAAAGATCGAGGGGTTCACTTAGACAACGTCTTTAGAGGAGGTAGGACACGTGGCACAGTGGGTTCACACCCGCTGGTTCGTGACATATAGGATTAGTAAATCTGCCCTATTATGTAGCAAACAACATATAGGATAGACACATGGGATCAAATACAATTTTCTGATTGACAAATTTTCATCACTCTCTACTAGTTAATACTTGATTAACTGTTTCTGTTTATCCCTTTGTCTGAGACATTTAGAAATCTATTTCATGGTGACTAACACAAAAGAGGAATTTGTAATGAAGGATTACACCACCAGGGAACACAGACAGTACATATCTACAGAAATGTCCAGAGTTATAGTAAGTAGTTACAAGGGTAAAGGAAGTAGGTATATTATGTGGAGCTGTTGTCAGTTGCCTCATTTTTTCCAGCTGCTATTCAGTGCATTACAAGCCTATCATTGGGTTGACAGTGAATGCACATAGTCTGCTCTAAACATCATTATAGGCAAGCGGCTCCGTGTCACAGAGGCATCTTTATTACATTAAGTGCAGCATGCCAAACTGAATTACACTGCGATTCATAGCATGATAAAACTATAGTACCTGCCACTGAATTCCTTGTCAGGCTAGCAATCACTTACAAATATTGGGAGGTTCGCTGTTCTGGAAATGAATCATTTCCATGTGCATACTATCCTTTAATCCTGGTAGAAATTCCTTTGACATAAAGAGTACTGCCATATTCTCTAATGTTAAAGAAAATCAATGCAGGGTATAGCGATATATCAAGAAATTGTCATCACATAAGTGAAAATATAGCCCTTAACACCATTCATGAACATAGCATTTCCTACATAATAACGATATATATATATACAGTACAGACCAAAAGTTTGGACACACCTTCTCATTCAAAGAGTTTTCTTTATTTTCATGACTATGAAAATTGTAGATTCACACTGAAGGCATCAAAACTATAAATTAACACATGTGGAATTATATACATAACAAACAAGTGTGAAACAACTGAAAATATGTCATATTCTAGGTTCTTCAAAGTAGCCACCTTTTTCTTTGATTACTGCTTTGCACACTCTTGGCATTCTCTTGATGAGCTTCAAGAGGTAGTCCCCTGAAATGGTTTTCACTTCACAGGTGTGCCCTGTCAGGTTTAATAAGTGGGATTTCTTGCCTTATAAATGGGGTTGGGACCATCAGTTGCGTTGAGGAGAAGTCAGGTGGATACACAGCTGATAGTCCTACTGAATAGACTGTTAGAATTTGTATTATGGCAAGAAAAAAGCAGCTAAGTAAAGAAAAACGAGTGGCCATCATTACTTTAAGAAATTAAGGTCAGTCAGTCAGCGGAAAAATTGGGAAAACTTTGACAGTAAAGGCTATTTGACCATAAAGGAGAGTGATGGGGTGCTGCGCCAGATGACCTGGCCTCCACAGTCACCGGACCTGAACCCAATCGAGATGGTTTTGGGTGAGCTGGACCGCAGAGTGAAGGCAAAAGGGCCAACAAGTGCTAAGCATCTCTGGGAACTCCTTCAAGACTGTTGGAAGACCATTTCAGGGGACTACCTCTTGAAGCTCATCAAGAGAATGCCAAGAGTGTGCAAAGCAAAAGGTGGCTACTTTGAATAACCTAGAATATGACATATTTTCTGTTGTTTCACACTTGTTTGTTATGTATATAATTCCACATGTGTTAATTCATAGTTTTGATGCCTTCATAGTCATGAAAATAAAGAAAACTCTTTGAATGAGAAGGTGTGTCCAAACTTTTGGTCTGTACTGTGTCTATATATATATATATATATATATATATCAACATATGTATTCACTAGTAATAGATCAGGCATAAGGCAATAAGCTAAGCTTATGGTGCCATCAAAGAGCATCTGTCAGCAGATTTGTACCTATAAAACTGGCTGACCTGTTGCATGTGCACTTGGCACCTGCTATTTCTGTCCTGACTGCCCTGACCACCCTGCCCTATGCTTTGGAGAGTGTTTCCGGAAGTATCACACATAGGTACACTTAGCATAGGGATTGCATCTCACAGGACAGGCACACAGGGCTATTAGGGCCCTTTCTCTCACAGCTGCTGCAAACCTCTCCTTTCACCTGGGATAAAGTGCATAATGTACTTCGCCACATCTTTGGGCGATTTGCGCTTTGCACATTGTCCCATGGGGAAGGAGAGGTTTGTCCTATAAAGGTAAAAAAACAACAACAAAAAAAAAACCACCAGTAAGCAAAAAATTTAACTTTCAGTTCAAAAAGTTAAAAAAAAGTTTATATGTTCTGTTCAAAAGTTATTATAAAGTTAATAAAATTTATTGCGTTGCGGCCTGTTTTTTTCTTTTTTGTTTTTTTTTACCTTCCAGGTGGACCAACCGATCGACTAGCTGCAGCACTGATGTGCATTCTGACAGAAGCATTGCGCTGCTGTCAGATTACACACAAGTCGGTGTATGCGGCGCTGCAGGACGAGATTTCTCCTCTGCAGTAAAAGATACGTTTGCCGAGGCATATGAGCTGAGGAGGCGGCGGTGTTCATATGCTTTGGCAAACACTTTGTATATATATATAAAAAAAAAAAAATTCCCGGCAATGATTTATTCATCCACATAGATTTATGTGAATGGAGAAATCTGGTTTGCCAGGGCATACGGGCTAATTGGGTATGGATGTTGGGCGGAGCTCCTATGTCCTGGCAGACGCCTTTCCCCTCCTTTTTTTTTCTTGGCAGAGATTTTTTCATCCACATTGATCGATGCGAATGAAGAAATCTGTGCCGTTCATTTTTTCTTTCAGCCCAGAGGCTGAACGAAAAAAAAAAATCTCATTACCCGTATGCTCAATATAAGGAGAATAGCAGAAACTCCTAATGCAGGCCATACATGTAATGATTGTGGAGACCCTCAAATGCCAGGGCAGTACAAACCCCCCACAAATGACCCCATTTTGGAAAGAAGACACCCCAAGGTATTCACTGAGGGGCATATTGAGTCCATGAAAGATTGAAATTTTTGTCCCAAGTTAGCGGAAAGGGAGACTTTGTGAGAAAAAACAAAAAAAAATCAATTTCCGCTACTTTGTGCGAAGAAAAAAAAAATTCTATGAACTCGCCATGCCCCTCATTGAATACCATGGGGTGTCTTCTTTCCAAAATGGGGTCACATGTGGGGTATTTATACTTCCCTGGCATTTTAGGGGCCCCAAAGCGTGAGAAGAAGTCTGGTATCCAAATGTCTAAAAATGCCCTCCTAAAAGGAATGTGGGCCCCTTTGCGCATCTAGGCTGCAAAAAAGTGTCACACATGTGGTATCTCCGTACTCAGGAGAAGTTGGGAAATGTGTTTTGGGGTGTCATTTTACATATACCCATGCTGGGTGAGATAAATATCTTGGTCAAATGCCAACTTTGTATAAAAAAATGGGAAAAGTTGTCTTTTGCCAAGATATTTCTCTCACCCAGCATGGGTATATGTAAAATGACACCCCAAAACACATTGCCCAACTTCTCCTGAGTACGGAGATACCACATGTGTGACACTTTTTTGCAGCCTAGGTGGGCAAAGGGGCCCACATTCCAAAGAGCACCTTTCGGATTTCACCGGCCATTTTTTACAGATTTTGATTTCAAACTACTTACCACACATTAGGGCCCCTAGAATGCCAGGGCAGTATAACTATCCCACAAGTGACCCCATTTTGTTAAGAAGACACCCCAAGGTATTCGCTGATGGGCATAGTGAGTTCATAGAAGTTTTTATTTTTTGTCACAAGTTAGTGGAATATGAGACTTTGTAAGAAAAAAAAATAAAAAATCATCATTTTCCGCTAACTTGTGACAAAAAATAAAAAGTTCTATGAACTCATTATGCCCATCAGCGAATACCTTAGGGTGTCTACTTTCCGAAATGGGGTTATTTGTGGGGTGTTTGTACTGTCTGGCCATTGTAGAACCTCAGGAAACATGACAGGTGCTCAGAAAGTCTGAGCTGCTTCAAAAAGCGGAAATTCACATTTTTGTACCATAGTTTGTAAACGCTATAACTTTTACCCAAACCATTTTTTTTTTTTTACCCAAACATTTTTTTTTTATAAAAGACATGCAGAACAATAAATTTAGAGAAAAATTTATATATGGATGTCGTTTTTTTTGCAAAATTTTACAACTGAAAGTGAAAAATGTCATTTTTTTGCAAAAAAAAATCGTTAAATTTCGATTAATAACAAAAAAAAGTAAAAATGTCAGCAGCAATGAAATACCACCAAATGAAAGCTCTATTAGTGAAAAGAAAAGGAGGTAAAATTCATTTGGGTGGTAAGTTGCATGACCGAGCAATAAACGGTGAAAGTAGGGTAGGTCAGAAGTGTAAAAAGTGGCCTGGTCTTTCAGGGTGTTTAAGCTAGGGGGGCTGAGGTGGTTAAAGGATAACTGTCATATATATTTTTTTTGGAGTATTGGATTGTGGTGATTGATATCACCTTGGTGGCCCTATTTCAACTTTTCACAGTGTATTCAATTACCTCTTAATTCCACATTTTTGTTCCCTGTACTGCCTACTTTTACCTGTGCTTAAAATAGGGTTGCTAGGCATGGTCCGTCTATCTGTTGAAGGACGGAGGACGCAGAAGCAAGCTGCGTGCAGAGTCACATTACTGACAGCCAGGGACTGTAAGTAAATGATTAAAGCCAGGTCCTCCCCAGCAGCTGATAACAGTGCCTGGGCTGTGTGCACTTCTCCCTGTCCCTGCGCTTGGCAGATGCTCCCTCACTCAGCAGAGCTGGAGGATGCAGAGTGGAAGCAGCACAGATCAGGGAAGGGAGATCTGCCATCTGCTCAGTGTATAAATGAAAGCAACATGTGGTAAGAGGACCCCTTTGTGCTGCAGGAGATTAACCCTTTAGGGGGAGGGCTCTGGATACTGGCACTTTTGGGGGGCTATTGTTACTGGCTAGTGAGGGCAGGCGGGATTAGCCTCAGGGTGAGGGCAGTGGTGGCCATCTTAACTGAATAGTGAAATTGCACTTTTATGCAGACTGGTTGCTAAGGGCTGAATCTTATTAAATATGGGGTAAGTCAGTCTAATAGTAACTGATTCTAGAATATCATGTTATTAGTAACTACATATATGAAAATTGAAATTCGGGTCTAAATGTGACAGTTATCCTTTAATCATGGACTAACAGCGCATTGATACAGAGTTTATGGCAAAACAATTCGGCAGAGTTGTAACCAACAGATAGACACAACATAAGTCACAGTCCCTTAGCATTCATACTATGCAACAGTGGAAGGACTAATATGATATGCACCATATATTCATGAAATGCTGAGTTTGAAACAGATGGGTTATAAACAAACCAATCAATGAGACCATAATCACAATTGCTTGACAGTCATACTGTGACACAATGCATAGGCTGATATTACCTGCATCACTGCGTCCTGTGTTGTTTCCATTAGATACTAAGTGGGATCATACATACCAAGCCGCTTGAGGTGCAAGTAGAATTAATACAAACTCTCAATCTGCCAACTGTGTGACCAGAGAGGTGTTCCTGGGGCCAGATGATAGCCATCATCTGGCCCCAGGAACACATCTCTGGTCACACAGGTAGATCGCTGAGTTAACAAGCACTTTCCGATTAAAGATTCTTTCCTATTCTTCCCTCACAGCAGCAGCATCCTATCCCTACACTAAGCACAGCAGAGTGACGTGCAGCCCTACGTGACTCCAGCTGATATAGAGGCTGGGTCACATGCTGCACTGGCCAATCACAGCCATGCCATTAGTAGGCATGGCTGTGATGGCTTCTAAGGTCACACAATTAAACACTTGTTGATTGCTTTTCAAAAAGCGCCAATAAATCGCCGAACACCGAACTCGAACTTTTGCTGAAATGTTTGAGTTTGGTTCCGGGGTCCAAAAATCCTAAAGTTCGGTACGAACACGAACTTTACAGTTCGGGTTCACTCAACCCTAGTCCAGAGCTCTCTGGATCAGGTATTCATTAGGAATATCTATGTACTTTGCTCCATTCATCTTTCCCTCTGACTAGTCTCCCTGTCCCAACCACTGAAAAACACCCCTACAGCATGATGCAGCATGATGGTATTGGGCAGGTGATGAGCAGTGCCTGGTTTCCGGTAGTAATGACACTTAGAATTAAAACCATTAGTTTAATTTTGGTTAGACTAGAGAACCTTTTTCTTACAGTCCGAGAGTGCATTAGGTGCTTTTGTGCAAACTTTAATGTGTCTTTTACTGAGGAGAGGCTTCTAGCCACTCTGCCATAAAGCCCAGATTGGTGGCATGCTGCAGTGATGGCTGACCTTCTGGAGTTTTCCCCATCTGCACACAGGATCTATGGAGGTCAGTCAAATTGACCATTGTGTTCTTGGTCACCTCTCTTATTATGGCCCCTTTGAATCGATTACTTAGTTTGGTGGGGTACCCAGCTCTGAGAAGAGTTCTGGTTATTCCAAACTTCTTTCATTTAAGAATTATGGAGGTCACTGTGCTCTTGGGAACTTTCAGTGAAGCAGATTTTTTTTCTTCATGGCTTGTTTTTTTGCTCTGATACGCATTATCAGCTGTGAGACCTCAATCAACTGAACTTACCACACGTGGACTCCAATCCAGGTGTAGAAACATCTCAAAGATGATCAAGAGAAATGAAAGGGCCCTAGAGCTAAATTTCAAGTGTCATAGCAAAAGGTCTGAGCACTTATGTCCACGCAAAATTTTATTTTTTCCTTTTTAATATATTTGCAAAAATTATTAATTAATAGGGTTTGAGTGCAGATGGTTGGGGAAAACTTGTTGTTTTTTTTAATTTTATTTAGCACAAGGACCCATTATAACAAAATGTGAAAAAAAAATAAAGGGTCTTAAGACTAACTGAATGTACTGCACTTCTCAGCAGCACATGCCGAGAACAATTTCACTTCTGCTACAGAGGGAAGGAAAATAGTCTTACAGGGAGCTGAGTAGCATGTCTCTTAGGCCCCTTTCACACGGGCGAGTATTCCGCCCGGATGCGATGCGTGAGTTGAACGCATTGCACCCGCACTGAATCATGACCCATTCATTTCTATGGGGTTGTGCACACGAGCGGTGATTTTCACGCATCACTTGTGCGTTTTGCGTGAAAATCGCAGCATGTTCTATATTCTGTGTTTTTCACGCAACGCAGGCCCCATAGAAGTGAATGGGGTTGCGTGAAAATCGCAAGCATCTGCAAGCAAGTGCGGATGCGGTGCGATTTTCACGCACGGTTGCTAGGTGACGATCGGGATGGAGACCCGATCATTATTATTTCCCCTTATAACATGGTTATAAGGGAAAATAATAGCATTCTGAATACAGAATGCTAAGTAAAATAGGTCTGGAGGGGTTAAAAAAAAATATATATATTTAACTCACCTTAATTCACTTGTTCGCGCAGCCGGCATCTCTTCTGTCTTTAACTGTGAGCAATAGGACCTTTGATGACGTCACTACGCTCATCACATGATCCATCACCATGGTGATGGATCATGTGATGGACCATGTGATGAACGCAGTGACATCATCAAAGGTCCTATTGCTCACAGTTAAAGACAGAAGAGATGCCGGGCTGCGCAAACAAGTGGATTAAGGTGAGTTAAATTTTTTTTTTTTTAACCCCTCCAGCCCTATTGTACTATGCATTCTGTATTCAGAATGCAATTATTTTCCCTTATAACCATGTTATAAACTATCTCTAGCATGGTGGGAAAAAGAAAAATAACAGTATTTACATATGGTGATAAATGAAAGCCTTATCCAACACAGCTCTGGACCACATTAGACTGCATTAAGAGAAGTCACAATTGTTTGACTCGAAGGTACATATATGCAATATATGGGGCTGGATGGATGACAACTTTCACTTTAGCCTGAAATATGAACCTGAAACCTCATTGTATATGGACATTTAGAGTTCTTGCATTCCTGTAAACACATATCCCTTCCTCTCTATTGTCTAATTACCCATTCTTGAATATTTATTGTGGCACTATACACAATATAAGACATCATCTATTCATCAAGGACAATTCTTAATCTACTTAGTTCACAACAACTGTAGTGCTCCTCAATAATCTCTCCACAATTTGCAAATCTATGTACTTCCCAGAAAATGCTTATTTTATCACAGCAGAACATCTGTCAATTTCACTTTTTTTTTAATAGTACTAAAAGAATCAGAGTGGAAGTCATGCATGTTTTACAACAGAAAATGGGCATTTTTTAAAAAAATCTTTCTATTGTTTTAAAACCTAATTTATGGAGATGACCTTGGTTCAGTTGGAATTATAGCTGTGCCTCTTTTTAATTAGTTTTATTGTGTTTACAAATCAAGTATTGCTAATAATTGGCAGTGTGCAACAATTTTTCAAAACAGCTTAAACACCATGTGACAATAGTTTTTTTCTTTAAAGAGTACAATTTTAGGTGAAGTATTTCAGGCTATTTTATGACATATATCTTGCATTTTTCACCACTTTCCCATCTACAGGTTGCATTTCTAATTGGCAATTTTACAGGAGCAAGTGGTTGTAGACTAGCTGCTATGATGTCACCTATACATAGCCCACACAGAGAAGAGAAAATGATGCTCCCCTATATATCTTACATAAACTCAGAAGCAGAACCAGTATTAAAGACAAGACATTATACAGAAATAAACTATTGCAGTAAATATGAAACTGGGTTAAGATAGTGGAGCACTTAGTCAAAGCAGTAACAGTGCCTGTGTCTATCTCTTTCCCCTTTCCCCCTCTTTGCAGCTGATCCCGTCTTCATAGACATTTATGAGTGGCAGCTATAACCTGATCACAGTGAATCTGATAATCCCTCTTTGCCTCGGAAATGAGAGTGAGTTATCTGTGCAAGGAAGAGGAGTAATCCCATTGATCATCCTCATACTGTTTTTTTGCTGGCAGCAGATGCAGTTTACACAGCATGATCTGCTTCTGGCAAACGATGATTTTTGTAACTGTATGAATGATGCGATGCATTTCGCTCATCCATCAGATAATCGGCACCATCTTTACACTGCCAGGTCTAAAAAAATAGGCGTGGCGTGCGCATGGAAGGGGACAGCAGACCCGTCTGATTTATCATTTTCTACTAGAAAATGGTATAAATGTAAGACAGCTCTGAGGCTAGTTATGAAGAGACCTGCACTTGGTATAGGGCTTATTAAGACCGGCATCTAAAATGCCAGTCTTAATAGATGTGCCCCTTAATGCTTAAAGAGGATCTGTCATGATGACCTTGATGACAATATGATGGCTTTCGTCGAAAAGATAAAAATGAAGGTTCTACAAGAACGAGCATTTGCGTTTGCACTGTGACATACTGTGACATACTGTACTAACTACAGTCTTAAGACATTTTTCTATATTTTTTTTTTACTAATCTTGTCTTTTTAACTTACAGCAAACTACTCGCCCAATGTTTTATTTACCTTATCTTCCTATGATGCATTACATGTCATACATGCATCCAAATTACCAAATGAGAGGATTTCCAAAACCCAACCCTGGTACGAGGGAACATCCTAGAATGGCAGGTGATGGACCACAATTCCCCCTCCCTCATTCTTATGGGTAAGTCTTGAGGAACTATCCTTCTACTTTTTAATGTGCAACCTATGCCACCTATATATTTTTTTAAACATTTTAATTACTTGGGGGGGGGGGGGAGTGAGCGAAAGAGAGATTAAGCCAGCCAACATTTAATGTTCCTCTGGAGAAAGATGTGCAAATCAGCTTTCCTTCCAAAAGGAAAAGAAAACTGAGCATCTGACACCACCAGATTTTGGCTGTCCAAAAGTGAATGCTATGCTTTTTAAACAGTTCTTAAAGCATAAATTAAGCTAATAATAATAGCTAAGCCATCATCTTATCTACAAACAGATATATAGCTTCTATTGGAGTTTGAGGTAAAGTTGTCATTCTTATAGTCTAGTAGAGACCTTCATTTCACTTTACTCTGCTCATGTAAAATACATTCAGTGCTGTCCTTCTACTAACAGTAACAGCCTCTATTAGGGAAGCATCTAGTCATGGGTCTTCACAAGTGAACCCTACAAAGAAGTTAATCCTGTTGGCTGTCACTCTTCACCAAGAGTCAGTGCATAGGGCTCATAAAGCTAAACTTTTATTCAGGGGTGGACTAGGAAACTAAAATGCCCCTGGAAAAAAATAAAATCTAAATGGCCTACATGTTGTGGGCAGATCTAAATTGATAAACGGTGGGGAAACACAAGTAGATGGGGCAAACATAAATAGGGGGGGGGGGTTAGCAATACCATCACCAAATAGCCAACACGAGCAGCTACATTTTGTCTTCTTCCTCCACTTCCTCCAGTTGTCTCTAAGTTAAAATTTCACTCATAAACAGAGCGACTCAGGTTAGGGTTGAACCCCAACTAGTGCAGAGGAGGCACTTGAATTACGTAATTAATATTTTCTATCGGGAGATAATTCCCTTATAGAAATGTTGCCTCTCTAACCCTATGAGGCTGATTAACACTGTATCAGCATGTAGAAATGACAGTGTTACTATATTATGACTGTAAAACACAATTCACAGTGCCTGCTAACATATAACACAGACACTATATTGCTACTGACTGCCTATTAGAGCAGGTTTCAGGAATTGTTGGAATTTGTATCTAAGCATAGTTGGTTTAGATTGCTCTAGATACATGCAGCATCATTGTTGCGACACCTTCTTCTTATATTCCCAACCCTGTACACTGGCCCTTTGCATCTGCCTCCTGCTCAACGCGTTTCTATGCGGTGGTGGACAAGGACTTTATCAGGAGAAGGTAAGTACAAGATCAGTTGAGCATGTGATATTAAATACTCGCACAGAGTGATGTGCAGAGTGGCAGCATATCGGCGCTATCTGCCAGCTTTAAATAATTCTGACTCAGCCCCTCAGCAGGCGCGATCCAGGCGGACATCCAATTGCAGCAGGGAGGTGTCCACAATTTTCCTTCCGCTGCCTGACGTCCACTGTTGGTGTAGTGTGTCACTGCTGGGAGGTGCTAGGTACTCGCACCTACATCTCTGGAGGAAATAATCGGCGGCTATTCTTGTCACTCAAACTCCACACACTGCAGTTGTGTCAGCTGGAGTCCTACTATACGTCTTCACTGGACAAAGCAAGACAATTAGATAACATTGCGGGGTACAATAGGAATGGTCATAGAGTCCTACTGTAGGAGGAGTTTTGTGATCTCACAGACATGAAAGAAACAGCAACATAATATCGCTTCACATAATAGCCACATTATACATGTATAACAGATACCCTTAGGAGGAGAAGGATGGGGATTGGTATAAGTGGCATTTGCTGGATGTGCCAACATTAAGCTGTTCCTTCAAATTCAAACACTTAATATATATCATTAAGTTCCATCTACTATATCTCCATCAAGCCATATGATGTGAAGTGATGTCATATTCATAGAGAAGGCATCATTAAGATATAATGTATACATAATCGAAACATGATTATATCTCCTTAATGATATATACTCTACACCCGGAAAGGAAATCCATTAAATGAAGCAGGCATATGAGATATCGTCATTTAAGCCCAATGGTTTCACAGATTGCATCCTAAAAATCCATTGGGCTTCTTTACGTAATAAAATGGCGTCCACATCACCTCCTCTTATGGATCATTTAACATGTTTGATTCCTTGGAACTTAACACCTTCACCCTTCCCATCATGGCATTCACTTATGTGCCGTGCTATTGGTGTTTCTGCCTCTTTCCTAATGTCTGAAAGATGTTCACAGATTCTTTTTCTGAATTCACGTTTCTTTTTGCCAATATACTGTGCACTGCACTCACAGGTCAGGAGATAGATAACCCCTACCATCTTAAAGTTCACAAATAATCTCAGGCCATATGTTATTCCCGTAATCGTACTGCTGAAATATTTCCCCTTCTTGATGTATTTACAGAAGGAGCACGTTCCACATGGGAATATGCCTTTCAGATCATTACACAGCTATGATTTGGCTGGTTTGGGGGCCTGGTACAGGCTATGAACCAGGTGCTCTTAAGATGCGAATCCGCCGGTGGGTAATGGAGGGGTGTTCCATAAGTAGTGGTCCAATATCTGGGTCAGATTTTAAGGTACCACAGTATGATGACATAATCTCTCAGATTTCTCAATAGGATCTGTCATAGGTGCCAATAATTCTACATTTTTTCTCTTCCTCATCTCTAGGGCACAGAAGTTGCTCACAGTTGCTAATGAGTGCTTGTTGGTACACATTTTTGACAACATCCTGTGGGTAGCCACGGTTTTTAAAGCGAACCTGAAGGTCTCGGGCTTCCACTCTAAAGTCTGCCAGCTCTGAACAATTTCTCCGGGCTTTCAAGTACAGCCCTTTTGGTATGCCTCTCTTTAGAGCTGTTGGGTGGCCACTGTTT
This sequence comes from Bufo bufo, assembly GCF_905171765.1. Classification (NCBI taxonomy): domain Eukaryota; kingdom Metazoa; phylum Chordata; class Amphibia; order Anura; family Bufonidae; genus Bufo; species Bufo bufo. The sequence goes on along the minus strand of NC_053391.1, from coordinate 358,954,706 downwards.
CAATGCAGGAGGTTGTTTGTTGCAGTGGATATAATTTAGCCCTTTTTTATACATTGACGTGGGATCAGCAGGTAATTTTTGGTCTGTTGGTCAATCAGTATTTTCATACACATCTCCTCATATTGTTTTTAACCAAGGATGACAACGTTGCCACCTTTATCGGATGGCTTGATCACAATTTATGTGTCAAGTTCCAATTGTTTGAGGGGCAAAATGTTCTTCTCTGCTCATGTTGCCCCAACCCTCACCCCCTTCCCTATTGGTCATTTCTAATAGACGTACTGTAATTGTTCAGAGATGACTGTCACAAATGTGTCAATTGGGGTATTCTCATTTATGGGGGGATGTTTTTTGGAAGGTATTTTTAATTTAGTAAATGGGCCATCGTCACCCATATTCTGATGATCCTCGGCATACAGCTATGCCAATAATTGGACATCAGGGAAGTCCTGCTCCTCTATACCCAACTCTTGGCACATCCGTCTGTCATGAGTGATGAAATACTTTCTCCATTTTAATTTACATGCAAAGAGATGTAAAGCCTTGACCCACATAAATACATCAAAACTTTGTAAAGGAACAAAACACAACCCTTTCTTCAATAGTTGTATTTCTATTTCAGATAACTGGCATGAGCTCAGATTCACTACTTGTAAATCATCTCTTATGTTTGTCATTTTGGGGGCAGGTACTATTTTTTGTTCCGTATGAAGTATTCTGATACTGGGGGAGTACTCTCTAAAAAAAAAAAAAAAAAAACCTCTATTATTTCTTCCCGTTCTTCCAGGACCCCCGCAACTTCTGCTGCTATATGGTCTTCTCTGGCTCTGAGTTGTTCCTCTAGCTTTCCCTGCATTATAGTCACTATCAGTTTCACACTCAGATGAAGACACTTCTGTATCGATCTCAAGTGGGGATATTTGTTTGGAATTATAGTCAAATATATTCCCCTCCGTGAAATCCTTGATATCTCTGTTGAACAGAGAGTGTTTTTTTTCCTTCAACTGAGCTGTGAATTTTTCAATTGTTTGTTGCAGGTTAATCTCTTTTCTGTTATACTCAGGGTTATCGCTAAATTTTCTAATTTGCTCTAGTTCTTCTTTCAACTCAGCTTCGCTCTTGCCTAGCAATCTCTTTTCCTCATCAAGCAGTAACTTCATAAGTCTTGAAGATGATTCTATTGACTCTTTTTTCCACTTACTCCGAAATTCACCTAATCTTAGCCGGGCTGTGGGGAGGATGGGATTTCTCAGGCCAGGGGCGTAGCTAGAAATGCATGGGCCCCATAGCAAAAAAAAATTATGGGCCCCCCCCCCCCTCTGTGCCATCCACAGATCCCCCTCCCCTAAATAGTGCCATCCACAGATCCCCCTCCCCTAAATAGTGCCATCAACAGATCCCCCTCCCCTAAATAGTGCCATCCACAGATCCCCCCTCCCCTAAATAGTGCCATCCACAGATCCCCCCTCCCCTAAATAGTGCCATCCACAGATCCCCCCTCCCCTAAATAGTGCCATCCACAGATCCCCCCTCCCCTAAATAGTGCCATCCACAGATCCCCCTCCCCTAAATAGTGCCATCCACAGATCCCCCCTCCCCTAAATAGTGCCATCCACAGATCCCCCTCCCCTAAATAGTGCCATCAACAGATCCCCCTCCCCTAAATAGTGCCATACACAGATCCCCCCTCCCCTAAATAGTGCCATCCACAGATCCCCCCTCCCCTAAATAGTGCCATCCACAGATCCCCCCTCCCCTAAATAGTGCCATCCACAGATCCCCCTCCCCTAAATAGTGCCATCCACAGATCCCCCCTCCCCTAAATAGTGCCATCCACAGATCCCCCTCCCCTAAATAGTGCCATACACAGATCCCTCTCCCCTAAATAGTGCCATCCACAGATCCCTCTCCCCTAAATGGTGCCATCCACAGATCCCCCTCCCCTAAATAGTGCCATACACAGATCCCCCTCCCCTAAATAGTGCCATCAACAGATCCCCCCTCCCCTAAATAGTGCCATCCACAGATCCCCCCCTCCCCTAAATAGTGCCATCCACAGATCCCCCCTCCCCTAAATAGTGCCATCCACAGATCCCTCTCCCCTAAATAGTGCCATCCACAGATCCCTCTCCCCTAAATAGTGCCATCCACAGATCCCTCTCCCCTAAATAGTGCCATCCACAGATCCCCCCTCCCCTAAATAGTGCCATCCACAGATCCCTCTCCCCTAAATAGTGCCATCCACAGATCCCTCTCCCCTAAATAGTGCCATCCACAGATCCCTCTCCCCTAAATAGTGCCATCCACAGATCCCCCTCCCCTAAATAGTGCCATCCACAGATCCCCCTCCCCTGAACAGTGCCATCCACAGATCCCTCTCCCCTAAATAGTGCCATCCACAGATCCCCCCTCCCCTAAATAGTGCCATCCACAGATCCCTCTCCCCTAAATAGTGCCATCCACAGATCCCTCTCCCCTAAATAGTGCCATCCACAGATCCCTCTCCCCTAAATAGTGCCATCCACAGATCCCCCCTCCCCTAAATAGTGCCATCCACAGATCCCTCTCCCCTAAATAGTGCCATCCACAGATCCCTCTCCCCTAAATAGTGCCATCCACAGATCCCTCTCCCCTAAATAGTGCCATCCACAGATCCCTCTCCCCTAAATAGTGCCATCCACAGATCCCCCTCCCCTGAACAGTGCCATCCACAGTATCAGGTGCCTCTCTCTTCCCCCCCCCCCCCCGCCATGTGCCAGTATCAGGTGCCAAACCCCCCCCCCCCCCCAGGTGCCAGTATCAGGTCAGGTGCCAACCCCCCCCCCCCCATGTGCCAGTATCAAGTGCCCCCCCCCCCCGCTCCCCCCATGGCAGTAACAGTCGGGTATTAAAAAAAAATAAAATAAACACTTCTACTTACCTCCATGTCAGCGATGCGATGCAGCCTCTTCCTGTGTCCCTCCCTGTATGTCCATATATGGAGTCACTGCTTGTATTTCAGAAAAGGTTTCTGCTGGGATTCGAACCCACGACCTTCTGTATCAGAGGCAGAGCACCTACCCTCAAGACCATAACAGCTGCCTTGCTGCTGACTGAAAAATTATGAGACTTCTACTGTTATAGCTGGCTAAGTGTACATCTATACACATAGCTGCTCATATATAGAGATATAGCAGAGCTGAGTGTGCTGGGATAGCTGTCATATAGAGATATAGCAGTGCTGGGTGTGTTGGGGCAGCTGTCATGTGTATAGATGTACACTTAGCCAGCTATAACAGTAGAAGTGTCAAATTTTTTCAGTCAGTTGCAATGCCTTCTTTATGGCTGTGAGGGTTAATGCTTTGCCTCTGATACACTGATACATTGGAGGTTGTGGTTTCGAATCCCAGACACATCAGGAGACTTTAGTATATACAGTAAGATTAGAGCACATTAGCGAGGGAACATTAAGACCGCTGCTGTGAAGGGGCCCTGAACAGTAAGACATCGATATTTAACTAACTTGAAAATAAACTGTCGGGCCCCGAAGCAGCTGCTTCCCCGGTAGTTACGCCACCTCCTGGCTGTGCCTGTGTGTAGTGTCTGTGTGTGTTAATAAAAAAAAAATAAAAAAAAAATAAAATTTGAATGCGGTCGGACGGGCCCCCTAGTGGCGTAGGGCCCCATAGCCACTGCTATGGTTGCTATGGCGATCCCTACGCCACTGTCTCAGGCCCCTCGGGACAATTCTATTCTTTAAATATGTCTCCAGTGCCTGTACCTCCCACCATGACCAAATTTAATATTTATATGTTTTGCCAGATTTTTAAAACAGGATGAAATACTCAGATTTTGTACTTTTATTGTCAATGCTTTCTCAGAGAAAACCTCAGATGGATCTCCCATCCATTTATCTGCAGTGATATCACCAGACAAAAAGCCTGCAATTCCTTTTCAAAAATATCTCGATTTGAAACCTAATCAAATAAGCTGGTGAAGAGTTGTTTACGTCCCTCAAATTTATAACTAATAAACTTGCATGAATAGAACGTTAAAATAAAACAATAAACCTTTATTGTGTGATATATATTTTAAAACTGGAATCAGAAAACTTTCACTCATAAACAGAGCAACTCAGGCTAGGGTTGAACCTCAACTAGTGGAGGGGAGGCATGAACACATTCAGCCTCATCAGTGAGGCTGAAAGTGTTCAGCGCAGGTACCGATGCCCCAATTGGCCAGACTGGGCACGACATCTAAAGCATTTAATTACCGCGATTGACATTATTGCTGGTCTCGGTAATTAGCCCCCGATCTCTGCTGTTTAAAACAGCAGAGATCTGCCGGCCATGACGCCCGCTGCACGTGTGCGCGGGCGCCATGTTTACACATCGATCCAGTGTCATACATGTACGTCGCTGGTATCGGAAGGGTTAACACAGAGCATCAGTTTGTTATGTACCCAGCCAGCAGGAGGGTTCAGGAGGTCACTTGGTCTTAGGTCCACCAGAAAATTTCCCTGTAAAGTCTATAGCCAGTCCACCCCGGTTGTATTTAAAGAAAGGGCTTCATTTATGAAGTAATAATTAATGATGAACGAAGTTTTCAAAAATTTTATTCAGCTGCTTCTCAGAACCTCAACAAGAAATTTGACTCGTTACAAATTACTTTGTAGCGAATTGCATTCCATTGTATGAAGCAGGTTCACTGATGGGGAATGACGATCGCGCCGCCCCCCTTCATTTAACCCCTCTGATGCCTCATTCAATGCTGATTGTGGTATCTGAGAGTAGCATTCAGCGTATCAGGGAGTTAATTAGGGGTTAAAACAAAAAAATACACAGTTATCTCATCTATTTGATCGTGGAGAGGCCATAGCGGATATCTTGAAGAAAGAGCACCAATACTCGCATGCACTAATGTGATGTCATCACGCTGGGTGGCCCACGGTGATATCATCACCGATGACGTCAACATATCTGCCCAGCGGGGTGACGTCACATGTCAGCGCGCTTGAGAATTGCCGTGTTTTCTTCTTTGAAGATGGCCGCAACGGCCTCTCAGCGATCAAATGGATGAGGTGGGTATGTATTATTTTAACCTCCATTTTAGAAAATATTGATTCATTAACACGAAGCTCCAAGAAATTTGGATTTGTGGTGAATCTAGTTTTTCTTAAAATTTGGATTGAATTCCACTTCATTAACTTCGATTAGCTCAGATGTATAAACATCTGACCCACACCATTCTACTTAGGAGATATACATCTCGTGGATCCTAACCACTTAACATGTTAGGATCCAGATATTGTTTAATACCATGGTTAGCATTTTACATCATTTTAGTTACAGTCAAGTATAGAGTACTGGATAGAAAGCTGAGATGTATATATCCTGGTTTAATGCTTGAACAAAGCAATAAACTTTTCGTCTGTCAGGTTTTGCTTCTGCAAGTTCCCAAGAGGCAGAGCTTCACAGCGAAGCACTCTGAGTTAAGCTACTTTACAGACCCATCCCTCTGTTCTGTGTGACAGCTGTTGCGTTTAACCAGACCACTACAGCTGTCACTCATAGCAGAGAGGAAGGGTTTTGAAGCAGATCAATGCAGAGAGCACTTCACAGTGAAGCAACACTTCCTGGGCACTTGCAGGAGCAGAACTTTTCTGAAGACAAGCTCATATTCTCACTACTCTTGATAATAAAAGATCCCCAAAAGGTGTGTTTGCCATGCTTTTCCCAGCCCCTAAATATGGTCACAACTGCTGACAGAATCCCTTTACGCGACAATTGCCTATTCATGTTATTTTTACTAAATTCCTGGTTGGTACTCTATTACTTTATATTTTTGATATGCACATTTTAGCTTTACTATGTATTATGGATGTTTGTTTCACTAGCTTTCTCATATGTATTGGAAGGCACTTGCACTTTATATTATTAGGCTGCTAATGTGACTTTTGGGCTAATGTGCAATAAGTAAACACAAAATTATTGTTTCCAACCCGGTTTTCCCTGAATTGTATGTTACTTCTATATCTGTTCAATACCACTGCTATTTATTTAAATTGAATGTTATTTTAGTTAATTGAATAAAGTTTCAAATATTTGTTATCCCTGTGCCGTTTTCTAATTTGGGTTTTTCATATGCAAGTGGGAATAGTGCATGGGTGATGAGTGGATGTTTTTTGCCCCATTATCTATAGGTGTAGATTACATTCATGTATTGCTTTGATTCATGGCACAATATTTGATGTTTACTTGTCATTTACTGTATGTGATGTACAAATAATATTGCACCTTTCTATCAGAGATTTTTTATTTATGGGATATAGTAATTATTGCTCTTACACATTCTACAATATAATACATAGTTGTTTACAGAGTCTATATTTGATGTGATACCTTTCAGTTTCAAATAAATTGCATTACACTATGGTTATCTTATTTGGAAAGTTATGAATTTTATTACGAAACACAATGATTAATCCAGAAGTGATAACATAGATTTCAGCATATAACAAAACATACAATGCAACAGCACTCTGCAAACCAAATAAAGTATAAAAATGAATTATATTGCTTATGCTATGCTTATAAATTAGAGATGCTTGGCAAATCATTTTGTACAAAATTATTTGAGCCCGTCTGCTGCATGTCAAGGTGATCTCTGTAAGACGGGAACCTAACACTAATTTCAACCTGTTAAGTGCCATGACAGTGACCATGAGGTTCAGGGGGTGTAGGTTCCGCCTGCATGCTGGACTACAAGTACCAAAATGCATGTTGAGCAAACTAAGCTTTATACTCATGCTAATTAAAATCAGCCTGGAATGTGCTGACTGGCCACCTTTCTTTCTATAGATTTCTGCATATGTCACCTACAAAATTCATACAGTACATTCGGAAAGTTTTCAAACCCTTTCATTTATTTTTTTACATTTTATGTTGTGGTCTTGTGCAAAAAAATATAAAAAATCAAGTTTTCTCTCCTTTATCTGCACTCCATCCATTTATACTGCACTCAACTCCATTTATAAATAACATGAAAATCTAATTTTATAAATTTTTGAAAATGTATCAAAATTTAAAAATTTCAATTTCTCATGGACATAAGTATTCAGACTTTTTGCTGATAACTTTAGCCCCGGGGGCCTACCATTTCTGTTGATCAACTTTGAGATGTTTCTACACCTTGAATGGAGTCCACCTGTGGTAAATTTTGTTGATTGGACATGATTTACAAAGACACACCTTTGTCTATATAAGGTTGCACAGCTGGCAAAAACCAAGCAATGAGGAGAAAAGAAGAAAAGGTACAAAATAATGTCTGCTGCACAGTGGCCTCCATATTTCTTAAATGGAAGCTAGCCATCCCACAAACTTAAGTAGTCGGGGAAAGGGGACTTGGCAAGGGAGGTTACCAAACCCAATGGTCATTTTGTCTGTGCTCCAAAGATCCTATGCACAAATAAGAGAAACTTCCAGAAGTTTAACTATCACTGCAACACTCCACCAATCTGGGCTTTATTGCACAGTGACCAGAAAGAAGCCTCTACTCAGTAAAAGACACATGAACGCCTGTTTGTAGTTTGCAAAAAAGCGCTAAAAGGACTTTCATACTGTGAGAAACAAGATTCTCTGGTCTGTTAAAAGAAAATTGAACTTTTTGGTCTCAATTATAAGAAAGGAAACCAGACACTATTTGAGTTGCTGGGACAGGGAGCCTGGTCAGAGTTGAGGGAGGGCTAAATGGAGCAATATATATATTTATATGTATGTATATATATATATATATATATATATATATACACACACTGCTCAAAAAAATAAAGGGAACACTTAAACAACACAATGTAACTCCAAGTCAATCACACTTCTGTGAAATCAAACTGTCCACTTAGGAAGCAACACTGAGTGACAATCAATTTCACATGCTGTTGTGCAAATGGGATAGACAACAGGTGGAAATTATATGCAATTAGCAAGACACCCCCAAAAAAGGAGTCGTTCTGCAGGTGGTGACCACAGATCACTTCTCAGTTCCTATGCTTCCTGGCTGATGTTTTGGTCACTTTTGAATGCTGGCGGTTCTTTCACTCTAGTGGTAGCATGAGACGGAGTCTACAACCCACACAAGTGGCTCAGGTAGTGCAGCTTATCCAGGATGGCACATCAATGCGAGCTGTGGCAAGAAGGTTTGCTGTGTCTGTCAGCGTAGTGTCCAGAGCATGGAGGCGCTACCAGGATACAGGCCAGTACATCAGGAGACGTGGAGGAGGCAGTAGGAGGGCAACAACCCAGCAGCAGGACCGCTACTTCCGCCTTTGTGCAAGGAGAAACAGGAGGAGCACTGCCAGAGCCCTGCAAAATGACCCCCAGCAGGCCACAAATGTGCATGTGTATGCTCAAACAGTCAGAAACAGACTCCATGAGGGTGATATGAGGGCCCGACGTCCACAGGTGGGGGTTGTTCTTACAGCCCAACACCGTGCAGGACGTTTGGCATTTGCCAGAGAACACCAAGATTGGCAAATTCGCCACTGGCGCCCTGTGCTCTTCACAGATAAAAGCAGGTTCACACTGAGCACATGTGACAGACGTGACAGAGTCTGGAGACGCCGTGGACAACGTTCTGCTGCCTGCAACATCCTCCAGCATGACCGGTTTGGCATTGGGTCAGTAATCGTGTGGGGTGGCATTTCTTTGGAGGGCCGCACAGCCCTCCATGTGCTCGCCAGAGGTAGCCTGACTGCCATTAGGTACCGAGATGAAATCCTCAGACCCCTTGTGAGACCATATGCTGGTGTTGCGGTTGGCTCTGGGTTCCTCCTAATGCAAGACAATGCTAGACCTTATGTGGCTGGAGTGTGTCAGCAGTTCCTGCAAGACGAAGGCATTGATGCTATGGACTGGCCCGCCCGTTCCCCAGACCTGAATCCAATTGAGCACATCTGGGACATCATGTCTCGCTCTATCCACCAACGTCACGTTGCACCACAGACTGTCCAGGAGTTGGCAGATGCTTTAGTCCAGGTCTGGGAGGAGATCCCTCAGGAGACCGTCTGCCACCTCATCAGGAGCATGCACAGGCGTTGTAGGGAGGTCATAAAGGCACGTTGAGGCCACACACACTACTGAGCCTCATTTTGACTTGTTTTAAGGACATTACATCAAAGTTGGATCAGCCTGTAGTGTGTTTTTCCACTTTCATTTTCAGTGTGACTCCAAATCCAGACCTCCATGGGTTGAAAAATTTGATTTCCATTTTTTTTTTTGTGTGATTTTGTTGTCAGCACATTCAATTATGTAAAGAACAAAGTATTTCAGAAGAATATTTAATTAATTCAGATCTAGAATGTGTTATTTTTGTGTTCCCTTTATTTTTTTGAGCAGTATATATATATATATATACATACACAGTGGGATGCTAAAGTTTGGGCAACCTTGTTAATCGTCATGATTTTCCTGTATAAATCGTTGGTTGTTACGATAAAAAATGTCAGTTAAATATGTCATATAGGAGACACACACAGTGATATTTGAGAAGTGAAATGAAGTTTATTGGATGTACAGAAAGTGTACTATAATTGTTTAAACAAAATTAGGCAGGTGCATAAATTTGGGTACTTTGTCATTTTATTGATTCCAAAACCTTTAGAACTAATTATTGGAACTCACATTGGCTTGGTAAGCTCAGTGACCCCTGACCTACATACATAGGTGAATCCAATTATGAGAAAGAGTATTTAAGGGGTCAATTGCAAGTTTCCCTCCCCTTTTAATTTTCTCTGAAGAGTAGCAACATGGGGGTCTCAAAACAACTCTCAAATGACCTGAAGACAAAGATTGTTCACCATCATGGTTTAGGGGAAGGATACAGAAAGCTGTCTCAGAGATTTCAGCTGTCTGTTTCCACAGTTAGGAACCTATTGAGGAAATGGAAGACTACAGGCTCAGTTCAAGTTAAGACCGCACATATCATCAAGGTCAGTATGCAAACAATTTTTCTTTCTTCCTTCTCCCTTTTGACAGAGAACCAAGGGCTGCAAATACCCTTTAAATGGATATCCTGCAACTAATAAAAGTTTAAAATAGTGTAAGTCCGTATGATTAGGTGACCTGCACTGCACAGATTATACTTACACAGCACTATGTCAACCAAGGCGTTTATATAATCCCTTCGTAGCTTGCTGTTCTTATTTTAGCGGAGATCCACGTTCTCATGCAATACCGCAGGATCTGCACACGGACTTAATTCAGGTATACCCCAGGTGAATCTGGTGTTTTCCGATTTCTTTTCCTAGAGGTTCTGTGAATAAAAGTGGCTTCACAGAACCTCTAGGAAAAGAAATCGGAAAACAGCAGATTCACCTGGGGTATACCTGAATTAAGTCCGTGTGCAGATCCTGCGGTATTGCATGAGAACGTGGATCTCCGCTAAAATAAGAACAGCAAGCTACGAAGGGATTATATACACGCCTTGGTTGACATAGCGCTGTGTAAGTATAATCTGTGCAGTGCAGGTCACCTAATCATACGGACTTACACTATTTTAAACTTTTATTAGTTGCAGGATATCCATTTAAAGGGTATTTGCAGCCCTTGGTTCTCTGTCAAAAGGGAGAAGGAAGAAAGAAAAATTGTTTGCATACTGACCTTGATGATATGCGCGGTCCGAACTCTATTTTTTTATCTGTTTAAATGTGATTGATCCCACAACACTTTTCGGACCTGCAGCACAGCATTGTTGCGGACTGGTGACTAATTTCTTTTATATTCAGCTCAAGTTAAGGTTCAAAGTGGCAGACCAAGAAAAATCTCGAATAGACAGAAGCGACGAATGGTGAGAACAGTCAGAGTCAACCCACAGACCAGCAAAAAAAAACTACAACATCATCTTGCTGCAGATGGAGTCACTGTGCATCGTTCAACCATTCGGCGCACTTTACACAAGGAGATGCTGTATGCGAGAGTGATGCAGAGGAAGCCTTTTCTCCGCCCACAGCACAAAAAGTGACACTTGAGGTGGGCTAAATCACATTTGGACAAGCCAGCTTCATTTTGGAATAAGGTGCTGTGGACTAATGAAACTAAAATTGAGTTATTTGGCCATAACAAGGGGCGTTATGCATGGAGGAAAAAGAACACAGCATTCCAAGAAAAACATCTGCTACCTACAGTAAAATATGGTGGTGGTTCAATCATGCTGTGGGGCTGTGTGGCCAGTGCAGGGAATCTTGCCAAAGTTGAGGGACGCATGGATTCCACTCAGTATCAGCAGATTCTGGAGACCAATGTCCAGGAATCAGTGACAAAGCTGAAGCTGCGCCGGGGCTGGATCTTTCAACGAACCTAAACACTGCTCAAAATCCACTAAGGCATTTATGCAGAGGAACAAGTACAACGTTCTGGAATGGCCATCTCAGTCCCCAGACCTGAATCTAATAGAAAATCTGTGGTGTGACTTAAAGAGAGCTGTCCATGCTCGGAAGCCATCAAACCTGAATGAACTAAAGATGTTTTGTAAAGAGGAATGGTCCAAAATACCTTCAACCAGAATCCAGACTCTCATTGGAACCTACAGGAAGCGTTTAGAGGCTGTAATTTCTGCAAAAGGAGGATCTACTAAATATTGATTTCATTTCTTTTTTGTGGTGCCCAAATTTATGCACCTGCCTAATTTTGTTTAAACAATTATAGCACACTTTCTGTAAATCCAATAAACTTCATTTCACTTCTCAAATATCACTGTGTGTGTCTCCTATATGATATATTTAACTGACATTTTTTATCGTAACAACCAACGATTTATACAGGAAAACCATGCCGATTAACAAGGTTGCCAAAAACTTTCGCATCCCACTGTATATACACTCACCTAAAGAATTATTAGGAACACCTGTTCTATTTCTCATTAATGCAATTATCTAGTCAACCAATCACATGGCAGTTGCTTCAATGCATTTAGCGGTGTGGTCCTGGTCAAGACAATCTCCTGAACTCCAAACTGAATGTCAGAATGGGAAAGAAAGGTGATTTAAGCTATTTTGAGCGTGGCATGGTTGTTGGTGCCAGACGGGCCGGTCTGAGTATTTCACAATCTGCTCAGTTACTGGGATTTTCAAGCACAACCATTTCTAGGGTTTACAAAGAATGGTGTGAAAAGGGAAAAACATCCAGTATGCGGCAGTCCTGTGGGCAAAAATACCTTGTGGATGCTAGAGGTCAGAGGAGAATGGGCCGACTGATTCAAGCTGATAGAAGAGCAACCTTGACTGAAATAACCACTCGTTACAACCAAGGTATAGCAAAACAACAAAGGAAATGGAGCTCAAAGTACCAAATGATAAGTATTAAATTTTATTATGGTATGACAGAACTTGATTAAAATAACATACATGTGATGCCAGAGAACAGGGAAAAAGGGAGCAGGGAGAGGGAAAGAACGGTGCCACCCTGGGGAGAACACACAGGTCAAAAATACATAAATATATATGAGGGTCAACGGGATGTGCATGGTACAATGACCAGCCCATGAACCAAATACATGAACATAATAAAACGTTAGTGAAAATCAGCTGCAAAAACCAAACACGGGCATGAAGTAAGGTATATTAGACAAAAAACTATAGAATGAAGAAAAAGTAAATAAACAGCATGCCACAGTAAATAAAAAGCCTGACGTTTAACCTCCGAAAGGCGTCATCGCGGCGGCTCTCCCAGGCTACACTAACGCCGATTGGCGTCATCTCGCGTGAGCCGAGATTTCCTGTGAACGCGCGCACAGAGGCGCGCGCGTTCACAGGATCGGAAGGTAAGCAAGTGGATCTCCAGCCTGCCAGCGGCGATCGTTCGCTGGCAGGCTGGAGATGCAATTTTTTTAACCCCTAACAGGTATATTAGACGCTGCTTTGATAACAGCGTCTAATATACCTGCTACCTAATCCTCTGGTGGTCCCTTTTGTTTGGATCGACCACCAGAGGACACAAGTAGCTCTGTAATAAGTAGCACCAAGCACCACACTACACTACACCCCCCCTGTCACTGTATCCGTGGATCCGTAAAAAACATACGGACGTCTGAATGGAGCCTTACAGGGGGGTGATCAATGACAGGGGGGTGATCACCCCATATAGAGTCCCTGATCACCCCCCTGTCATTGATCACCCCCCTGTAAGGCTCCATTCAGAAATTATTTTGGCCCAAGTTAGCGGAATTTTTTTATTTTTATTTTTTCTTACAAAGTCTCACATTCCACTAACTTGTGTCAAAAAAAAAAATCACATGAACTCACCATACCCCTCAAGGAATCCAAATGCGTAAAAATTTTTAGACATTTATATTCCAGACTTCTTCTCACGCTTTAGGGCCCCTAAAATGCCAGGGCAGTATAAATACCCCACGTGACCCCATTTCGGAAAGAAGACACCCCAAGGTATTCGCTGAGGGGCATATTGAGTCCATGAAAGATTGAAATTTTTGTCCCAAGTTAGCGGAAAGAAAAACAAAAACAAAAAAATTTCCGCTAACTTGTGGCAAAAAAAAAAAAATTCTATGAACTCGCCATGCCCCTCATTTAATACCTTGGGGTGTCTTCTTTCCAAAATGGGGTCACATGTGGGGTATTTATATTGCCCTGGCATTTTAGGGGCCCTAAAGCGTGAGAAGAAGTCTGGGATCCAAATGTCTAAAAATGCCCTCCTAAAAGGAATGTGGGCCCCTTTGCGCATATAGGCTGCAAAAAAGTGTCACACATCTGGTATCGCCGTACTCAGGAGAATTTGGGGAATGTGTTTTGTGGTGTCATTTTACATATACCAATGCTGGGTGAGATAAATATCTCGGTAAAATGCCAACTTTGTATAAAAAAATGGGAAAAGTTGTCTTTCGCCGAGATATTTATCTCACCCAGCATGGGTATATGTAAAATGACACCCCAAAACACATTGCCCAACTTCTCCTGAGTACGGAGATACCACATGTGTAACACTTTTTTGCAGCCTAGGTGGGCAAAGGGGCCCACATTCCAGAGAGCACCTTTCGGATTTCACCGGCCATTTTTTACAGATTTTGATTTCAAACTACTTCTCACACATTCGGGCCCCTAAAATGCCAGGGCAGTATAACTACCCCACAAGTGACCCCATTTTGGAAAGAAGACACCCCAAGGTATTTCGTGTTGGGCATAGTGAGTTCATGGAAGTTTTTATTTTTTGTCACAAGTTAGTGGAATATGAGACTTTAAAATAAAATAAAAAATCCTCATTTTCCGCTAACTTGTGACAAAAAATAAAAAGTTCTATGAACTCACTATGCCCATCAGCGAATACCTTAGGGTGTCTTCTTTCCGAAATGGGGTCATTTGTGGGGTGTTTGTACTGTCTGGCCATTGTAGAACCTCAGGAAACATGACAGGTGCTCAGAAAGTCAGAGCTGCTTCAAAAAGCGGAAATTCACATTTTTGTACCATAGTTTGTAAACGCTATAGCTTTTACCCAAACCATTTTTTTTTTACCGAAACATTTTATTTATTTATCAAAGACATGTAGAACAATACATTTTTAGAAAAAATTATATATGGATGTCGGTTTTTTTTGCAAAATTTTACAACTGAAAGTGAAAAATTTCATTTTTTTGAAAAAAAATCATAAATTTCGATTAATAACAAAAAAAGTAAAAATGTCAGCAGCAATGAAATACCACCAAATGAAAGCTCTATTAGTGAGAAGAAAAGAAGGTAAAATTCATTTGGTTGGTAAGTTGCATGACCGAGCAATAAACCGCTAAAGTTGTGGAGTGCCGATTTGTAAAAAAGGGCCTGGTCACTAGGGGGGTATAAACCTGTGGTTCTTAATGGTTAAAGAACATCCAGGTCAGAAACAACCATAGGAGTGGGGTTGCAGCTGAGACTCACCTAGATCAGACCAGGAGTGAAACAACCCAGGATGGCGCTACCCCAACGCGCGTTTCGGCGTGCCTTCGTCAGGGGGTAACGCCATCACTGTGGATCAGATGTTTAAGGTCTCTCTGGGCCAATCAGGAGCCAGTACTTACTCGTCCCCAGCTGCATATGCTAATCGGCGTACGAACACTCCAGCGCAAGCACGTCCGGTCACCCCGCGGCCGGCGTCTTGTCGAAGCACACCCACCTCACGTGACAAGGTCACCTGATCGAGTGGAGATGACATCAGGACGCACAGGCGCGGGGCGCCGGATGACGCGTGCACGCATCACAACGGGGGAGGAGCAACGGACGTCCACCTATCAAAACCACACCTCCTCCAAAGTCCGGACACCTCCGTCGTTACATAGAAACGAGAAAGAAAAGGAAAACTGCTAAAGGCACATATATATATATATATATATATATATATACACCCATGCTGGTAACAACATGCGTCATGTGATATACATAATGGAAAAACAGATAGAAAAATAGAATATAAGATATATATAGTATAATGAATATAATACACTACAATAAATATAATACGATAATATACACATATATGCATAGACAATAATACACATACATATAAGATATATAAGATATACATAGTATAATGAATATAATACACTGCAATAAATATAACACGATGATATCCACATATATACATATATGCATAAACAATAATACACACAGACATACATAGTTGGCCATAAATACATATGAAGGTAATAAGTGCATACATATGTACAACAAAACATAAACATGATTGATGATTCATATACACGTGATAATCAATAAGTCCATGATTGGATAAAAAGGCATACATTAAAGCCAGAAAAAATGAATATATCCATATGTACGTGCAGTGACATAGGGTGCCGTGAACTGATGAAAAATGTATAACAAACCGAGGTATGCAGCAAAGCATTTGTGAAGCCACAACACGCACAACCTTGAGGCGGATGGGCTACAACAGCAGAAGACCCCACCGGGTACCACTCATCTCCACTACAAATAGGAAAAAGAGGCTACAATTTGCACGAGCTCACCAAAATTGGACTGTTGAAGACTGGAAAAATGTTGCCTGGTCTGATGAGTCTCGATTTCTGTAGAGACATTCAAATGGTAGAGTCCGAATTTGGCGTAAACAGAATGAGAACATGTATCTATCGTGCCTTGTTACCACTGTGCAGGCTGGTGGTGGTGTAATGGTGTGGGGGATGTTTTCTGGGCACACTTTAGGCCCCTTAGTGCCAATTGGGCATCGTTAAAATGCCACGGGCTACCTGAGCATTGTTTCTGACCATGTCCATCCCTTCATGACCACCATGTACCCATCCTCTGATGGCTACTTCCAGCAGGATAATGCACCATGTCACAAAGCTCGAATAATTTCAAATTGGTTTCTTGAACATGACAATGAGTTCACTGTACTAAAATGGCCCCCACAGTCACCAGATCTCAACCCAATAGAGCATCTTTGGGATGTGGTGGAACGGGAGCTTCGTGCCCTGGATGTGCATCCCTCAAATCTCCATCAACTGCAAGATGCTATCCTATCAATATGGGCCAATATTTCTAAAGAATGCTATCAGCACCTTGTTGAATCAATGCCACGTAGAATTAAGGCAGTTCTGAAGGCAAAAGGGGGTCCAACACCGTATTAGTATGGTGTTCCTAATAATTCTTTAGGTGAGTATATATATATATATATATTGTGGGGATGTGCTCGTGGTAGGCTACGGTAGCGGCGGCAGTATTGAGGCAATCACAGACAGTCTTTGTGGTTCACCGTGACTTTATTTACACCAAAGGCATAACAGGCAATGTGCAGACCACACAGGTGCATATCCACATAGTGCATAAACAAAAGTCCTTCCATAGAAATTAAACAGCAGGTTTGAGTCACCTTGTTTTGGACAGACCACAGCAGTTTCTGCAGGCTTGTAGGCTACCTGCCTTTGTCTCCCTCAGGCCAGAGCCACTTCGGCTCGTAGCACCACAGGTCCCAGGACTATCCTTCAATGTGTGCTGCGCCCAGACTCTCCTTCTCCAGCACTGACTCTGTCTGTGGAAATCTCCAGCACAGCAAGACACATCCCACCCCCATCATCAGCAGGCTGGGTTCTTTAAAGGCCCAGCTCTACCAAAAACCTGGGCTGGCCGTGGGGAACAGGCACCCCCCCAGCTCTTTACCTGTTCCCAGTAAAAACCGGCCCGGACACGCTGCACCAGCAGCATTCGCCGCTGTAAACGCAATGATCCGGTTCTTACTCCACCGAGGCCAGGACCTCTGGTGGCACGTATCGTCCGTCCATTATTATTCCGGGGACTCTCCTACAATATATATATATTCCTATCCGGATTCATGAACCAGAGTGCTCTGGACATCACACTGGGTGGAACGTTTAGTCTAGATTTACACTGCCGTCACAGCCTTCTGGCAGGATGTTCAGGCATACAATGCCAGGAATCAGCCAGATACAAACCGATTTGTCTGGACGATTCTCGGCATATTTGTCGGGTTTCGGCCAGATCTGCGCCAGTCCCCATTATAGTTAATGAGGCCAGAAGGCATTCCAGCAGCATCTGGCAGTGATAGCTCCAACAGTGTGAAACTAACCTTACCTTAAAACAAGACAATAATCATAAGTATGTACATAGCCAGGCCAACACAGGAATGGCTTTTAGCTGTATTACACCAACAGATTGTCTGACAGATTTTCTGACCAATCATTGGTCAGATGGCCGTTTACACAAACAGATTTTTTGTTATGCTCACCAATTATTGGTCTGATTGGACAGAAATTGGTCAAATAATCTTTTGGTGTAATACAGCCCTTAGAGACAACTCTGTCAATGTCCTAAAGTGGCCCAGCCAGAGCCCTGACTTGAACTAAATCAAACATTTCTAGACAGACCTGAAATGACTGTTTACCAACGGTCCCCATGCAACCTGACAGAGCTTAAGTGGATCTGCAGAGAAGAATGGCAGAAATTCCCAAATCCAGTTTTACTAACCATGTGTCATCATACCCAAGAAGATTGGAGGCTGTAATCGCTGGCAAAGGTGCTTCAACTAAGTACTGAGTAAAGGGTCTGAATACCTATGTCAATGCAATATTTTAGTTGTTTTCATTTTTAAATTTGCAAAGATTTAATAACATTCTCACTTCACTTTCTCATTATGGGATACTGAGTGCAAATTGATGGGCAAAAAACAGAACTTTTTTTATTTTAGTACATGAATACCACATAACAAAATGTGAAAAAAGTGAAAGGGTCTGAAGAATGATTTGTTCTTCGTTCTTTATTTGGGTTAAGAGAAGGCAAAACGCACAGTAACATCTTACAAAGACCTTGTATACTTGTGATTACTGTGCTCTTGGGTCTCGTGAAATTCATTTAATTAGCTAAAGAAGTAGTATCCAGTGCCCCTGTACCCAAAATGCCTATTAAAACAATGGTGCTCCAGTGAAAATTGACACTTTTGACAACAGTTCCATGTTCATAGAAGGTATTTTGGCTAATAACTTTTAATATCTCAAACCTGAATGCAGATTTTACAGATGTTCCTAAGGTACAATTATAAATTTGCAAGATGTAGGTAGCCGGTTGATTCAGATTTTTATTATATTAAAAATAAAATACCCCTATGGGTCTTCTTTAATAACTGTCATGGGATATGTTTTTGTTTTTTTTTCAAGACAAAAATAATACTTTCCTTATAGTTGTCAGGCAGCACAGAGCAGGGTATTCGGTCCTCTAGTCTCCACACTACGACCAGCCCACCTAGAATGCTAAATTAAGAATTAGCATTATTAATTGCTGGTGCCATATGAACCCTCTTTTACAGCTCACTCATGTGTTTTATTTTGTCCTCATTATGTTAGGTGCAGGTCTCTAGTGATATTTTGCGAATATTTTGTAGAATATTCGTCATATAATCGCAAATTCGTATATTATTTTTTTTACGCGAAAATCTGCAAGGTAATCTTGTAATATGCGAATATTGATCGCTCAATACAGGCGTGGGTCAAAAACGAATATAAAGCACTATATAATATAGTGCTATATATTCGTTTTTAGAATATTTGTAATTTTTTCCATCTGACCTTGATGATATGCGCGGTCCGAACTCTATTTTTTTATCTGTTTAAATGTGATTGATCCCACAACACTTTTCGGACCTGCAGCACAGCATTGTTGCGGACTGGTGACTAATTTCTTTTATATTCAGCTCAAGTTAAGGTTCAAAGTGGCAGACCAAGAAAAATCTCGAATAGACAGAAGCGACGAATGGTGAGAACAGTCAGAGTCAACCCACAGACCAGCAAAAAAAAACTACAACATCATCTTGCTGCAGATGGAGTCACTGTGCATCGTTCAACCATTCGGCGCACTTTACACAAGGAGATGCTGTATGCGAGAGTGATGCAGAGGAAGCCTTTTCTCCGCCCACAGCACAAAAAGTGACACTTGAGGTGGGCTAAATCACATTTGGACAAGCCAGCTTCATTTTGGAATAAGGTGCTGTGGACTAATGAAACTAAAATTGAGTTATTTGGCCATAACAAGGGGCGTTATGCATGGAGGAAAAAGAACACAGCATTCCAAGAAAAACATCTGCTACCTACAGTAAAATATGGTGGTGGTTCAATCATGCTGTGGGGCTGTGTGGCCAGTGCAGGGAATCTTGCCAAAGTTGAGGGACGCATGGATTCCACTCAGTATCAGCAGATTCTGGAGACCAATGTCCAGGAATCAGTGACAAAGCTGAAGCTGCGCCGGGGCTGGATCTTTCAACGAACCTAAACACTGCTCAAAATCCACTAAGGCATTTATGCAGAGGAACAAGTACAACGTTCTGGAATGGCCATCTCAGTCCCCAGACCTGAATCTAATAGAAAATCTGTGGTGTGACTTAAAGAGAGCTGTCCATGCTCGGAAGCCATCAAACCTGAATGAACTAAAGATGTTTTGTAAAGAGGAATGGTCCAAAATACCTTCAACCAGAATCCAGACTCTCATTGGAACCTACAGGAAGCGTTTAGAGGCTGTAATTTCTGCAAAAGGAGGATCTACTAAATATTGATTTCATTTCTTTTTTGTGGTGCCCAAATTTATGCACCTGCCTAATTTTGTTTAAACAATTATAGCACACTTTCTGTAAATCCAATAAACTTCATTTCACTTCTCAAATATCACTGTGTGTGTCTCCTATATGATATATTTAACTGACATTTTTTATCGTAACAACCAACGATTTATACAGGAAAACCATGCCGATTAACAAGGTTGCCAAAAACTTTCGCATCCCACTGTATATACACTCACCTAAAGAATTATTAGGAACACCTGTTCTATTTCTCATTAATGCAATTATCTAGTCAACCAATCACATGGCAGTTGCTTCAATGCATTTAGCGGTGTGGTCCTGGTCAAGACAATCTCCTGAACTCCAAACTGAATGTCAGAATGGGAAAGAAAGGTGATTTAAGCTATTTTGAGCGTGGCATGGTTGTTGGTGCCAGACGGGCCGGTCTGAGTATTTCACAATCTGCTCAGTTACTGGGATTTTCAAGCACAACCATTTCTAGGGTTTACAAAGAATGGTGTGAAAAGGGAAAAACATCCAGTATGCGGCAGTCCTGTGGGCAAAAATACCTTGTGGATGCTAGAGGTCAGAGGAGAATGGGCCGACTGATTCAAGCTGATAGAAGAGCAACCTTGACTGAAATAACCACTCGTTACAACCAAGGTATAGCAAAACAACAAAGGAAATGGAGCTCAAAGTACCAAATGATAAGTATTAAATTTTATTATGGTATGACAGAACTTGATTAAAATAACATACATGTGATGCCAGAGAACAGGGAAAAAGGGAGCAGGGAGAGGGAAAGAACGGTGCCACCCTGGGGAGAACACACAGGTCAAAAATACATAAATATATATGAGGGTCAACGGGATGTGCATGGTACAATGACCAGCCCATGAACCAAATACATGAACATAATAAAACGTTAGTGAAAATCAGCTGCAAAAACCAAACACGGGCATGAAGTAAGGTATATTAGACAAAAAACTATAGAATGAAGAAAAAGTAAATAAACAGCATGCCACAGTAAATAAAAAGCCTGACGTTTAACCTCCGAAAGGCGTCATCGCGGCGGCTCTCCCAGGCTACACTAACGCCGATTGGCGTCATCTCGCGTGAGCCGAGATTTCCTGTGAACGCGCGCACAGAGGCGCGCGCGTTCACAGGATCGGAAGGTAAGCAAGTGGATCTCCAGCCTGCCAGCGGCGATCGTTCGCTGGCAGGCTGGAGATGCAATTTTTTTAACCCCTAACAGGTATATTAGACGCTGCTTTGATAACAGCGTCTAATATACCTGCTACCTAATCCTCTGGTGGTCCCTTTTGTTTGGATCGACCACCAGAGGACACAAGTAGCTCTGTAATAAGTAGCACCAAGCACCACACTACACTACACCCCCCCTGTCACTGTATCCGTGGATCCGTAAAAAACATACGGACGTCTGAATGGAGCCTTACAGGGGGGTGATCAATGACAGGGGGGTGATCACCCCATATAGAGTCCCTGATCACCCCCCTGTCATTGATCACCCCCCTGTAAGGCTCCATTCAGAAATTATTTTGGCCCAAGTTAGCGGAATTTTTTTATTTTTATTTTTTCTTACAAAGTCTCACATTCCACTAACTTGTGTCAAAAAAAAAAATCACATGAACTCACCATACCCCTCAAGGAATCCAAATGCGTAAAAATTTTTAGACATTTATATTCCAGACTTCTTCTCACGCTTTAGGGCCCCTAAAATGCCAGGGCAGTATAAATACCCCACGTGACCCCATTTCGGAAAGAAGACACCCCAAGGTATTCGCTGAGGGGCATATTGAGTCCATGAAAGATTGAAATTTTTGTCCCAAGTTAGCGGAAAGAAAAACAAAAACAAAAAAATTTCCGCTAACTTGTGGCAAAAAAAAAAAAATTCTATGAACTCGCCATGCCCCTCATTTAATACCTTGGGGTGTCTTCTTTCCAAAATGGGGTCACATGTGGGGTATTTATATTGCCCTGGCATTTTAGGGGCCCTAAAGCGTGAGAAGAAGTCTGGGATCCAAATGTCTAAAAATGCCCTCCTAAAAGGAATGTGGGCCCCTTTGCGCATATAGGCTGCAAAAAAGTGTCACACATCTGGTATCGCCGTACTCAGGAGAATTTGGGGAATGTGTTTTGTGGTGTCATTTTACATATACCAATGCTGGGTGAGATAAATATCTCGGTAAAATGCCAACTTTGTATAAAAAAATGGGAAAAGTTGTCTTTCGCCGAGATATTTATCTCACCCAGCATGGGTATATGTAAAATGACACCCCAAAACACATTGCCCAACTTCTCCTGAGTACGGAGATACCACATGTGTAACACTTTTTTGCAGCCTAGGTGGGCAAAGGGGCCCACATTCCAGAGAGCACCTTTCGGATTTCACCGGCCATTTTTTACAGATTTTGATTTCAAACTACTTCTCACACATTCGGGCCCCTAAAATGCCAGGGCAGTATAACTACCCCACAAGTGACCCCATTTTGGAAAGAAGACACCCCAAGGTATTTCGTGTTGGGCATAGTGAGTTCATGGAAGTTTTTATTTTTTGTCACAAGTTAGTGGAATATGAGACTTTAAAATAAAATAAAAAATCCTCATTTTCCGCTAACTTGTGACAAAAAATAAAAAGTTCTATGAACTCACTATGCCCATCAGCGAATACCTTAGGGTGTCTTCTTTCCGAAATGGGGTCATTTGTGGGGTGTTTGTACTGTCTGGCCATTGTAGAACCTCAGGAAACATGACAGGTGCTCAGAAAGTCAGAGCTGCTTCAAAAAGCGGAAATTCACATTTTTGTACCATAGTTTGTAAACGCTATAGCTTTTACCCAAACCATTTTTTTTTTACCGAAACATTTTATTTATTTATCAAAGACATGTAGAACAATACATTTTTAGAAAAAATTATATATGGATGTCGGTTTTTTTTTGCAAAATTTTACAACTGAAAGTGAAAAATTTCATTTTTTTGAAAAAAAATCATAAATTTCGATTAATAACAAAAAAAGTAAAAATGTCAGCAGCAATGAAATACCACCAAATGAAAGCTCTATTAGTGAGAAGAAAAGAAGGTAAAATTCATTTGGTTGGTAAGTTGCATGACCGAGCAATAAACCGCTAAAGTTGTGGAGTGCCGATTTGTAAAAAAGGGCCTGGTCACTAGGGGGGTATAAACCTGTGGTTCTTAATGGTTAAAGAACATCCAGGTCAGAAACAACCATAGGAGTGGGGTTGCAGCTGAGACTCACCTAGATCAGACCAGGAGTGAAACAACCCAGGATGGCGCTACCCCAACGCGCGTTTCGGCGTGCCTTCGTCAGGGGGTAACGCCATCACTGTGGATCAGATGTTTAAGGTCTCTCTGGGCCAATCAGGAGCCAGTACTTACTCGTCCCCAGCTGCATATGCTAATCGGCGTACGAACACTCCAGCGCAAGCACGTCCGGTCACCCCGCGGCCGGCGTCTTGTCGAAGCACACCCACCTCACGTGACAAGGTCACCTGATCGAGTGGAGATGACATCAGGACGCACAGGCGCGGGGCGCCGGATGACGCGTGCACGCATCACAACGGGGGAGGAGCAACGGACGTCCACCTATCAAAACCACACCTCCTCCAAAGTCCGGACACCTCCGTCGTTACATAGAAACGAGAAAGAAAAGGAAAACTGCTAAAGGCACATATATATATATATATATATATATATATATATATACACCCATGCTGGTAACAACATGCGTCATGTGATATACATAATGGAAAAACAGATAGAAAAATAGAATATAAGATATATATAGTATAATGAATATAATACACTACAATAAATATAATACGATAATATACACATATATGCATAGACAATAATACACATACATATAAGATATATAAGATATACATAGTATAATGAATATAATACACTGCAATAAATATAACACGATGATATCCACATATATACATATATGCATAAACAATAATACACACAGACATACATAGTTGGCCATAAATACATATGAAGGTAATAAGTGCATACATATGTACAACAAAACATAAACATGATTGATGATTCATATACACGTGATAATCAATAAGTCCATGATTGGATAAAAAGGCATACATTAAAGCCAGAAAAAATGAATATATCCATATGTACGTGCAGTGACATAGGGTGCCGTGAACTGATGAAAAATGTATAACAAACCGAGGTATGCAGCAAAGCATTTGTGAAGCCACAACACGCACAACCTTGAGGCGGATGGGCTACAACAGCAGAAGACCCCACCGGGTACCACTCATCTCCACTACAAATAGGAAAAAGAGGCTACAATTTGCACAAGCTCACCAAAATTGGACTGTTGAAGACTGGAAAAATGTTGCCTGGTCTGATGAGTCTCGATTTCTGTAGAGACATTCAAATGGTAGAGTCCGAATTTGGCGTAAACAGAATGAGAACATGTATCTATCGTGCCTTGTTACCACTGTGCAGGCTGGTGGTGGTGTAATGGTGTGGGGGATGTTTTCTGGGCACACTTTAGGCCCCTTAGTGCCAATTGGGCATCGTTAAAATGCCACGGGCTACCTGAGCATTGTTTCTGACCATGTCCATCCCTTCATGACCACCATGTACCCATCCTCTGATGGCTACTTCCAGCAGGATAATGCACCATGTCACAAAGCTCGAATAATTTCAAATTGGTTTCTTGAACATGACAATGAGTTCACTGTACTAAAATGGCCCCCACAGTCACCAGATCTCAACCCAATAGAGCATCTTTGGGATGTGGTGGAACGGGAGCTTCGTGCCCTGGATGTGCATCCCTCAAATCTCCATCAACTGCAAGATGCTATCCTATCAATATGGGCCAATATTTCTAAAGAATGCTATCAGCACCTTGTTGAATCAATGCCACGTAGAATTAAGACAGTTCTGAAGGCAAAAGGGGGTCCAACACCGTATTAGTATGGTGTTCCTAATAATTCTTTAGGTGAGTATATATATATATATATATTGTGGGGATGTGCTCGTGGTAGGCTACGGTAGCGGCGGCAGTATTGAGGCAATCACAGACAGTCTTTGTGGTTCACCGTGACTTTATTTACACCAAAGGCATAACAGGCAATGTGCAGACCACACAGGTGCATATCCACATAGTGCATAAACAAAAGTCCTTCCATAGAAATTAAACAGCAGGTTTGAGTCACCTTGTTTTGGACAGACCACAGCAGTTTCTGCAGGCTTGTAGGCTACCTGCCTTTGTCTCCCTCAGGCCAGAGCCACTTCGGCTCGTAGCACCACAGGTCCCAGGACTATCCTTCAATGTGTGCTGCGCCCAGACTCTCCTTCTCCAGCACTGACTCTGTCTGTGGAAATCTCCAGCACAGCAAGACACATCCCACCCCCATCATCAGCAGGCTGGGTTCTTTAAAGGCCCAGCTCTACCAAAAACCTGGGCTGGCCGTGGGGAACAGGCACCCCCCCAGCTCTTTACCTGTTCCCAGTAAAAACCGGCCCGGACACGCTGCACCAGCAGCATTCGCCGCTGTAAACGCAATGATCCGGTTCTTACTCCACCGAGGCCAGGACCTCTGGTGGCACGTATCGTCCGTCCATTATTATTCCGGGGACTCTCCTACAATATATATATATTCCTATCCGGATTCATGAACCAGAGTGCTCTGGACATCACACTGGGTGGAACGTTTAGTCTAGATTTACACTGCCGTCACAGCCTTCTGGCAGGATGTTCAGGCATACAATGCCAGGAATCAGCCAGATACAAACCGATTTGTCTGGACGATTCTCGGCATATTTGTCGGGTTTCGGCCAGATCTGCGCCAGTCCCCATTATAGTTAATGAGGCCAGAAGGCATTCCAGCAGCATCTGGCAGTGATAGCTCCAACAGTGTGAAACTAACCTTACCTTAAAACAAGACAATAATCATAAGTATGTACATAGCCAGGCCAACACAGGAATGGCTTTTAGCTGTATTACACCAACAGATTGTCTGACAGATTTTCTGACCAATCATTGGTCAGATGGCCGTTTACACAAACAGATTTTTTGTTATGCTCACCAATTATTGGTCTGATTGGACAGAAATTGGTCAAATAATCTTTTGGTGTAATACAGCCCTTAGAGACAACTCTGTCAATGTCCTAAAGTGGCCCAGCCAGAGCCCTGACTTGAACTAAATCAAACATTTCTAGACAGACCTGAAATGACTGTTTACCAACGGTCCCCATGCAACCTGACAGAGCTTAAGTGGATCTGCAGAGAAGAATGGCAGAAATTCCCAAATCCAGTTTTACTAACCATGTGTCATCATACCCAAGAAGATTGGAGGCTGTAATCGCTGGCAAAGGTGCTTCAACTAAGTACTGAGTAAAGGGTCTGAATACCTATGTCAATGCAATATTTTAGTTGTTTTCATTTTTAAATTTGCAAAGATTTAATAACATTCTCACTTCACTTTCTCATTATGGGATACTGAGTGCAAATTGATGGGCAAAAAACAGAACTTTTTTTATTTTAGTACATGAATACCACATAACAAAATGTGAAAAAAGTGAAAGGGTCTGAAGAATGATTTGTTCTTCGTTCTTTATTTGGGTTAAGAGAAGGCAAAACGCACAGTAACATCTTACAAAGACCTTGTATACTTGTGATTACTGTGCTCTTGGGTCTCGTGAAATTCATTTAATTAGCTAAAGAAGTAGTATCCAGTGCCCCTGTACCCAAAATGCCTATTAAAACAATGGTGCTCCAGTGAAAATTGACACTTTTGACAACAGTTCCATGTTCATAGAAGGTATTTTGGCTAATAACTTTTAATATCTCAAACCTGAATGCAGATTTTACAGATGTTCCTAAGGTACAATTATAAATTTGCAAGATGTAGGTAGCCGGTTGATTCAGATTTTTATTATATTAAAAATAAAATACCCCTATGGGTCTTCTTTAATAACTGTCATGGGATATGTTTTTGTTTTTTTTTCAAGACAAAAATAATACTTTCCTTATAGTTGTCAGGCAGCACAGAGCAGGGTATTCGGTCCTCTAGTCTCCACACTACGACCAGCCCACCTAGAATGCTAAATTAAGAATTAGCATTATTAATTGCTGGTGCCATATGAACCCTCTTTTACAGCTCACTCATGTGTTTTATTTTGTCCTCATTATGTTAGGTGCAGGTCTCTAGTGATATTTTGCGAATATTTTGTAGAATATTCGTCATATATTCGCAAATTCGTATATTATTTTTTTTACGCGAAAATCTGCAAGGTAATCTTGTAATATGCGAATATTGATCGCTCAATACAGGCGTGGGTCAAAAACGAATATAAAGCACTATATAATATAGTGCTATATATTCGTTTTTAGAATATTTGTAATTTTTTCCATCTGAACACAAGATTCCACCCTGCTTCTTGCTTGTGGGCCAATGACGTCATTGGCCCACAAGCAAAAAGCAGGGAGGAATCATGTGTTCAGATGGAAAAAATTACAAATATTCTAAAAACAAATATATAGCACTATATTATATAGTGCTTTATATTCGTTTTTGACCCATGCCTGTATTGAGCGATCAATATTCGCATATTACAAGATTACCTTGCAGATTTTCGCGTAAAAAAAATAATATACGAATTTGCGAATATATGACGAATTACGAATATATATAGAACTATATTCTAAATATTCGCGAATTCTCGAAGTGCTGATATTCGCGAGAAAAATTTTCTATTCGAATATTCGCGCTCAACACCACATGTCTCCTGCACAAGCCCACCTTTTCCCATTTGTTCTTCCTTTGGTTTTATCATGTATTATGCCTGTTATAGGGCATAGAGCTTGGCAGGAGTCTTCTGGCAGCGAGTTCACACCATGCAGTAAGGTTGGCTTGGTGGATGTTTTTCTTACATCAAGTTCAGACTATACAATGTGAATTGTCCTCTGCAGCAAGTACAAGCCATGTAATTAAAATGGTTTCTGCAGTAAGCATTGTGTAATGTGCAATTGTTGCCTGCAGTAAGTACAGGCATTCACTATGTGTTGGTTTAAGTTATGCTATCATGTTGTTCCTGCGATAGTACAGACCATTCAATGTGTATTGTTCCTGCAGTAATATGGGCCACGCAATATGAAATGTTCAGGCTACACAAATTATATTGTTTCTGCAGTAAGTTCAGATGATGCTATGTCAGCATTATATCATTACAGACCATCTAATGTGTTTTGTTCCTTCAATGAGTTTAGTTTCCTGCAGCAAATACTAACCATGTAATGGGTTGGTTCAATGCAACAAGTACAGACTAAAATTACTTGTACACCATGACGGTGTCCATGGCATTCAGTATAATCCACGCCACAGGGGTGTCACTGGCATTTAGTACATTGCAAGCCACATGGGTCCGTGGCATACTTATATTACACTCCATAGGAGGTGTCCCTTGCAGTGTTAGATTTCTTGCATTGATTTTGCAGGCCTTACTGCCATCAGGTATGTTTCATGTCTTGGGACTTTCCTCAGGATCCAGTGTTTTGTTTACCAGGCCTTTCTCTGCCATTTCTTGGCTTGAGCGATCCAGCTTCTGTTACTTGCATCCAGACTGGCATCAGGCAGATTCTTAAATGCTAGGTACATCTTTAGAGGCAATTTTACAAATTTTTGGCAAAAAATTATATTTTCAATTGGATTTTATTAAAAATATTGAGTCATTGTCACAAAGGGTTAACTGTTTTTCCAGCTGTGTGCATCCTACTTTCACTTTCACTTTGTGCTGGTCATCTAAGAAGCCTTGGGGGTCATTTATTAAACAGAAATACAGAAAGGGCCTATTCTCCACAATCTGAGACTTTTCCCCGCTCACGCCAGGTCTAAAAAAAGTGGACGTGCTGTGGGCGGGAAGGCCCGTCTCATTTACCATTTTCTACATCTGTTTTAGGTATAGAAAATGGTCTAAATTTAAGACAGATAGGAAGCTGTATTACATTTAGGCCTCATGAACACGACAGTTGTTTTTCTCGGCCTCCGTTCCGTTTTTTTTGTGGATAGGATGGGGACCCATTTATTTCAATGGGTCAGCAAAAAAATGCTTATAATTCATCCGTTTGTGTTCCGCGTCCGTTGTCCGTGTTTCCCTTCAGCAAAAAAAATAGTGCATGTCCTACTTTTTTCACATTTGCGGACAAGGATAGGCATTTATTACAAGGGATCTGTGGAAAAAACGGATCCTCCAAAAAAAAACAATGCCGCATCAGGTTTTTTTTGCGGACGCACAATTTGCGGACCCAAAAAACAAATGTCGTGTGCATGAGGCCTTAGAAGCAGCAGTGAATCCCCCGAAGTTATGTAGAGGCCAGCACCTCTATTTAACTTTGGTGGATCCACTGCCAGCACAGGGCCTCATTAAGACTGGCATCTAAAACACCAGTCTTAATAAATATACCTCTTAGTTCTTTGCAGGATGAGCTATAGTTTTTTATTGGTACATATTTGGAGTACAAGCTGAAGTCACGTAGCGCTGCATGTCACTCTCCTCTGATGAGTGTAGGGATAGGATGCTGCTGCTGTGAGGGAGAGAATATGACAGAATCTTTAATCTGAAGTGCTTGTTAACTCAGCGATCTACCTAGATTTTGTTTTGTGGGTACGGTGCACAATCTTTTCACCCTGCCCTGAGCCCAGTGAACCATAAAATCAACTTTTATCCGTCTGTTAGGTGGGCGGCGGCGGCGGCCATTTTATGCAAGTTCTGTGCACCCGCACAGCATATGTGCATTTGTGACAGTCAAATAGAAGCTTGAAGTACTGCAAGTATATTCTGGGTTTAAAAAAAAAAATCACCCATTTTTGGCAAGACCCTACATCTGTGGCCTTTGCAGCATTTGTCTGTGTGCAATTTAAGCTTGAAATACAGCAATAATTTTCTGGGTTTTAAAAAGCACCCTTTTTGGCAATACCCTCCATCTGGGGCCTATGCAGGTTTTGTCAGTGTGCAATTTAAGCTGCATCTGTCAGTGTGAAATACAAGCACTATATACTGCTGTCATATTATGTTATTAAAAAAACACCCATTTTAAGCAAAATACTAAATTTGCGGCCTTGGCTGCATCTGTCAGTGTGAAATAAACTCGTTAGATATTGATGTTCTATTCTGTTATTAACCCCTTAGGGACGTAGGACGTACAGATACGCCCTGTTTCCCGAGTCATTAAGGACTCAGGACGTAACGGTACGTCCTAAGTTTAAAAAAAGATTGCGGCGCGGCGGGGGTTAATTGTGACAGGATGCCCGCTGAAATCATTCAGCGGGCATCCTGTCACAACTTCGGAGGGGGTCATGTGACCCCCCCTCATATCGGCGATCGCCGCAAACTGCAGGTCAATTCAGACCTGCGGTTTGCGGCTTTACCTGCGGTTTGCGGCGCCGATCAGGCGTGCCATCGGGTCCCCATGGGGCTGTAGGGGGGACCCGATGGCATGGAAGGCAGCGCGATGCCTTCCTGAGGCATCACGCTGCCTTCCGGTGAAGAGCCTGTGAGATCCAGCCCCCTGGATCTCACAGGCCCCGGAAGCTGTATGAGTAATACACACTGTATTACTCATACAGCCAATGCATTCCAATACAGAAGTATTGGAATGCATTGTAAAGGATTAGACACCCAAAAGTTCAAGTCCCAAAGTGGGACAAAAAATAAAGTGAAAAAAAAAGTTTAAAAAATAAAGTTTTCCCCCCCAAAAATTCTAAGTTTCAAGTAAAAATAAACAAAATTGTCATTTTCCCCAAATAAAGTTTAAAAAAAAAGGTAAAAAATAGGGGAAAAAAAGGCATACATATTAGATATCGCCGTGTCCGTATCGACCGGCTCTATAAACATATCACATGACCTAACCCTTCAGATGAACAATGTAAAAAATTTAAAATAAAAACTGTGCTAAATAAACCATTTTTTGTCACCTTACATCACAAGAAGTGTAATAGCAAGTCATATGCACCCCAAAATAGTGCCAATCAAACAGTCATCTCATCCCGCAAAAAAAGAGACCCTACCTAAGATAATCGCCCAAAAACTGAAAAAACTATGTCTCTCAGACTATGGAAACACTAAAACATGATTTTTTTTGCTTAAAAAAAGATATTATTGTGTAAAACTTACATAAATAAAAAAAAGTATACATATTAGATATCGCCGCATCCGTGACAACCTGGTCTATAAAAATATCACATGATCTAACCTGTCAGATGAATGTTGTAAATAACAAAAAATAAAAACTGTTCCAAAACAGCTATTTCTTGTTATCTTGCCACAAAAAGTGTAATATAGAGCAACCAAAAATCATATGTACCCTAAACTAGTACCAACAATACTGCCACCCTATCCCGTAGTTTTTAAAATGGGGCCACTTTTTTGGAGTTTCTACTCTAAGGGTGCATCAGGGGGGCTTCGAATGGGACATGGTGTCAAAAAAAACAGTCCAGCAAAATCTGCCTTCCAAAAACCGTATGGCATTCCTTTCCTTCTGCGCCCTGTCGTGTGCCTGTACAGTAGTTTACGACCACATATGGGGTGTTTCTGTAAACTACAGAATCAGGGCCATAAATATTGAGTTTTGTTTGGCTGTTAACCCTTGCTTTGTAAATGGAAAAAAAATTATTAAAATGGAAAATCTGCCAAAAAAGTGACATTTTGAAATTGTATCTCTATTTTCCATTAATTCTTGTGGAACACCTAAAGGGTTAACAAAGTTTGTAAAATCAGTTTTGAATACCTTGAGGGGTGTAGTTTATAGAATGGGGTCATTTTTGGGTGGTTTCTATTATGTAAGCCTCGCAAAGTGACTTCAGACATGAACTGGTCCCTAACAATTGGGTTTTTGAAAATTTGCTTCTAAACCTCTAAGCCTTGTAAAATCCCCAAAAAATAAAATATCATTCCCAAAATGATCCAAACATGAAGTAGACATATGGGGAATGTAAAGTAATAACTATTTTTGGAGGTATTACTATGTATTATAGAAGTAGAGAAATTGAAACTTGGAAATTTGCAATTTTTTTACAAATTTTTGGTAAATTTGGTATTTTTTTATAAATACAAATGATTTTTTTTTACTTCATTTTACCAGTGTCATGAAGTACAATATGTGACGGGAAAAAAAAAAAAGCAAAATGGCCTGGATAAGTCAAAGCGTTTTAAAGTTATCAGCACTTAAAGTGACACTGGTCAGATTTGCAAAAAATGGCCAAGTCCGTAAGGTGAAATAGGGCCGAGTCCTTAAGGGGTTAAAAAACACCAATTTTAGGCCAAATACCAAATTTGCAGGGAATGAGGAGAGCGTCGAATAAGGGACGTGGCCCCGGTCGTGGTGCTGCTGGTGGAGCTCCTGTTGCAGGGAGAGGACGTGGTCGATCTGTGCCAGCTACACGCACAAGTGAAACACCTTCCTCAGATGCAAGTAGGAGACAGAACATTCAGCGTTATTTGGTCAGGCCTAATGCGGCTCTATGAATGGTGAGGCCAGGACAAGTACAGGCGATAGTAGATTGGGTTGTTGACAGTGCATCCAGTTCCTTAACATTGTCTCCCACCCAGTCTCCTGCTGAAAGATCAGAGTTAGCACCTGCAGCCGATGTCCATCAGTCTTTCACCTCACCCCCTTGCAAATCAGCCAAGCAGTCTGAGCCCCAAGTCATGCAGCAGTCTCTTCTGCTTTTTGAAGACTCTGCTAGCAGGGTTTCCCAGGGCCATCCAACTAGCCCTGCCCCAGAAGTAGAAGAGATTGAGTGCACTGATGCCCAACCACTTATGTTTCAAGATGAGTACATGGGAGGACTACCGCAGCAAGTCTTGGATGATGACGAAACACAGGTGCCAACTGGTGTGGCGTTTCGCAGTGTGCAGACCGACAAGGAGGGCAGGGGGTGAAGACTGGGTGGAAGATGATGTGGAGGACGATGAGGTCCTTGACCCCACTTGGAATCAAGGTCTTACGAGTGACCTGTGTAGTTCGGAGGAAGAGGCGGTGGTCGCACAGAGCCACCAGCACAGCAGAAGAGGGAGCAGGGTGCAAAAGCAAAGTGGTCGTCCCCAAGACAGTACGCCTGCTACTGCCCAACGCAGCAAGGAACCGAGCACACCCAAGCCAGCTCCAAGGAGTTCCCTGGCACGGCAGTTCTTCAGGCAATGTGCTGATGACAAGACACGAGTGGTTTGCACGCTGTGCAATCAGAGCCTGAAGCGAGGCATAAACGTTCTCAACCTGAGCACAACCTGCATGACCAGGCATTTAAGTGCAAAGCACGAGCTGCAGTGGAGTAGACACCTCAAAAACCAAGAAAAGTCTCTGGCTCCTCCTGCTTCCTCTTCTGCTGGAGTTTTGGCCTTTTCATCCACCTCTGGAGTGACAGTGGCACCTGCCACCCCGCAAACAGAGGATCTGCCAGCAACACCATTACCTGGGTCACCAAGCATCTCCACAATGTCCCACGGAAGCGTTCAGCTCTCCATCTCCCAAACATTGGAGCAGAAGAGGAAGTACCCCCCCTACCCACCCGCAATCCCTGGCCCTGAATGCCAGCATTGAGGCGGATAGCAGTTTGGCGCATGTCCTTCCACCACCGAGGATTGCAGGGTGCTTCAGTTTGCCTCCTGTTGCTTACTCCTCCCACTCCGCTTCCTCATCCTCTACCGCCTCCTCATCCGGTCAGCGTAACACCTTCACCACCAACTTCAGCACAGCCAGGGGTAAACAACATCAGACAGTTTTAAAGCTTATCTGTTTGGGGGACAAACCCCACACCGCGCAGGAGCTGTGGACCGGCCTTGAACAACAGACCGATGAGTGGTTGGTGCCAGTGAGCCTCAAGCCCGACCTCTCACTCTGCTGCTGCTCGCCTGTCAGCGCTGCAGCGTAACTTCGGCCTTCCCACTCACCACCTCATATGCTACATGCCCACAAGTTGGAACTCCACCTTGCACATGTTGGTCAGACTGTGCGAGCAGCAGCAGGGGATAGTGGAGTTTCAGCTGCAGCACGCACGGGTGAGTCGCTCTTCGGAACAGCACTACTTCACCACCAATGACTGGGCCTCCATTCGAGACCTGTGTTCCTTGTTGCGCTGTTTTGAGTACTCCACCAACATGGCCAGTGCCGATAACGCCGTTTTTCAGCGTTACTATCCCACTTCTATGCCTCCATGAAAAAGAATGCTTCTGGCGATGATGGAAGAGGATGTGGCACAGGAGGAGGAGGAAGAGGGATCATTTCATATGGTTTTCGGCCAGTCATTCACAAGTGGCTCTGAGGGCGGGTTCCTGCACCCACAAACGCCAGGTACACAATTGTCCAGCCAGGGCACAGTTCTGGAGGATGATGAGGTGGAGGATAAGGAGGAGGAGATGGAGGAGGAGGAACCGTGTTCACAGCAGGGTGGCACCCAAACCAGGTCATGGCCATCACTGGTGCGTGGCTGGGGGGGATACAGACGATACACCTCCCACAGAGGACAGCTTTAGTTGCCTCTGGGCAGCCTGGCACACATGAGCAATTACATGCTGCAGTGTCTCCACAATGACCGCTGAATTGCCCACATTCTAACTTGACCACATCAAAAAAACGCTTTGCAGTAAATATAAGTGAGGGAAGAATAATTATCATGCACTAGAACACCTTCCCAATTAAAATATACCTTTTATTAATAATGAATGAAAATTCACGCGTTGCTGAAATACTGAAAAAAGGTTTTGTGGTTACTCACGGTTTGCTGAGATATCAGTAGGTATAGAACTTAACGGTTTGCTGAGATGTCAGTGGGTGTAATTCTCAATAGCCAGGTGGGAAACCAACACTGGTGAATGAAGCAATCAGGTAGATATTTAACATTACTGTTAACCAGGATGGTCCGGAGGCCGTAATATTAGTGCAGCTCAGAGACGTAATGTCCAATAGTCAGTGAAATCCTATCCTACATGAATCCCTCCGTAACCCTAATTAAGCTCAGCCCAGGGACACCCCTTAAAGGTAGAGGTTCCCTGTCCTCGTGCCTAATCTGACTCTCCCTGTATGTCCCTATCCTCATTAACCAATAGTATATAACATAACAGACACACTACAGAAAACAAAAGAAAAAAACACAAATCCCAACGTTACGTTTCCCCAGCCAGTATGACTTCTGACTGGTTCGTCAGGGGAAGTGGAGAACAATACTCCAGCAGCAGTGTCTCACAATGGAGATTTTCAATTTAGCGTCCCTCAATCGAGACCCTCCAGGAATAGGAGCCCAGATGTAGGCAATAGATGTAGGATAGGATTTCACTGACTATTGGACATTACGTCTCTGAGCTGCACTAATATTACGGCCTCCGGACCATCCTGGTTAACAGTAATGTTAAATATCTACCTGATTGCTTCATTCACCAGTGTTGGTTCCCCACCTGGCTATTGAGAATTACACCCACTGACATCTCAGC
Organism: Bufo bufo; assembly: GCF_905171765.1. NCBI lineage: Eukaryota > Metazoa > Chordata > Amphibia > Anura > Bufonidae > Bufo > Bufo bufo. Next base: position 358,919,181 of record NC_053391.1, on the reverse strand, counting down.
AAACCGTTAAGTTCTATACCTACTGATATCTCAGCAAACCGTGAGTAACCACAAAACCTTTTTTCAGTATTTCAGCAACGCGTGAATTTTCACGGAATATATGCATAGTAATTCAGCAAACCGCGTATAACCGCGGAATATATGTCAAGTCAATTGACCATATTGCATTACTGTTTTTTTTATGATGGCCCCACCAATATCAGGTCATCATTGACCTATAATTGTCGTTTATTGTATCGTAACTGATTCCTCAGCCGTCTTTTATATACATGTCAAGGATTCCTTTTTTGGATGTTGTCACATGTACTACCAGTGTACCCCTTGTCTCATTGATTATAGTATTGTATTGTATGTCTTGCTGACTCTCCTGTTATGTGTAGTCCGGCTGTAGGCCAGATTTTAGTTCATTATTAATAAAAGGTATATTTTAATTGGGAAGGTGTTCTAGTGCATGATCACATTCTAACTTGTGCTTATTACTGCTTGGCCACGCTGCTGGATCTACGTTACAAGTACAACATACTGTCCTTAATTCCGTCACTGGAGCGTGATCATAAGATTCGTGAGTACATGTGCACGCTGGTAGATGCGCTGCTGGTGTCATTCCCACCTGACAGCGGGGGCACAGTGGAAGCACAAGGCGAAGGCAGAGGAGGAGGAAGAGGTTGCCAACGCAGCTGGTGCACCACCAGCACCTCAGAAGGCAGGTTTAGCATGGCCGAAATGTGGAAAAGCTTTGTCATCATGCCACAACAACCAGCACCACCAGCTGATATGGAACGTCTTAGCAGGAGGCCGCATTTCACCAACATGGTGGAGCAGTATGTGTGCACACGTTTACACGTACTGAATGATGGATCTGCCCCCTTCAACTTCTGGGTCTCCAAATTGGGCACATGGCCTGAGCTTGCCCTTTATGCCTTGGAGGTGCTGGCCTGCCCTGCAGCCAGTGTATTGTCTGAACGTGTGTTTAGCATGACTAGAGGGGGTTATCACAGGTTATATTTTCCAATGTTTTGGGGTGTACCCTAATTAAAAAAAATAAAAATAAATTTAAATCCCAAAAGCAGTGTAGGCTACCTCCTCCTCCTCCACCGCCGCTTCCACCTACACCGCCACATTCACTGCTTCCTCACCCTTCTACTCCATATGGACCTCGTCCTCCTAGATCAAGATATTTTTTTTTACGTATTTTATGTTATTTCAATTAATTTCCCTATCCACATTTGTTTGCAGAGCACTTGCCATGCTCTTAACCACATTTTGATGCCATTTGCAGCCCTCTAGCCCTTTCCATGACATTTTTACATCCATTTTAGTGCTCAAAGGTCTGGGTCCCCATTGACTTCAATGGGGTTCAGGTTTGGGGTCAAGTTCGGGTCTCGAACTCGAACTTTTTTGTGAAGTTCGGCTGAACCCGTCGAACCCGAACATCCAGGTGTCCGCTCAACTCTAGACGTGTGCCATGCACGGCACGTGTGTCATTTTGCCCTGTTTCAGCGCGCTCAGCAGATTGGTATGGTTGTCGCACACCACTTTACCAACTGTCAAATTGAGCAGGGTTAGCCACTGATCAGCCTGTGACCGCAAAGCTGAAAGAAGTGCAGGACCTGTGTGGCTCTTGGCTTCTAGGCACAACAGATGAAGCACAGCATGGCAATGTCTTACATTTGTTGAATAGGTTCTGGGGAGCTTGGAGGGTGCAGCAGAAATGGAGGAGTCAGCCGAGGAGGAGAGGGAGGATGGAGTAGGAGGAGGAGAAGAAAAGGCAGGCCTGTATGCAATCCGTGGCGGTAACTCCAAATCTACACCCGTGCCACGGGTTGTATGCTTGATGGTCGTAAGAAGGTTCACCCAGTGGGCAGTAAAAGTTATGTACCTTCCCTGCCTGTGTTTGCTAGACCACGTGTCTGTGGTCAGATGTATCTTGGCACCGACACTGTGCCAGAGATACATTCAATTGCCCCTGAACATGGCCATATATCTCTGGTATGCCCTTCTGGGAGAAATATTTGCTTCCGGTGACCTTCCATTGCGGTGTGCCAATGGCCACAAATTTTCTCATAGGCCTCCGAGTCCATCTGTTTATATGGCAGTAGTTGGCGGGCTAGCAGTTCTGACAAGCCAGCGGTCAACCGTTGGGCAAGAGGTTTATCCGGCATCATCTTTTTTCGCTCGAACATTTGGGGCAAGGAAGCCAGCCTTTTTCCAGATGAACGCCACGACGGCACGGTGAGAGGTGGAGTAGAGGACAACTGGGAGGATAGAGGAGAAGGAGAAGAGGAAGGACGGGGAGCGCCGGGAGTGTAGCTTTGTGGGTTTTGACGGTGTTGCTCCCACTTGGCTCGGTGATGGGAGGCCAGGTGCCTTCTTAAGGCGATCGTCCCTAGGTGAGTGTTGGGCTTACCGCGACTTATGCGTTGACAGCATAGGCTGCAGATGGCAACACAATTGTCAGCAGTGGACACGTTAAAAAAAAAGCCCACACTGCGGAGCCATGTGCCTGCGTCCTGGGAGCGCCAGATGTGACCGTGCATGGTGGATGGCTAGTTCCATATACATTAGCAGTCGGCTTTTTACCTCCTGTGCACTGTAAGTTCTGCCTGATTCTCCTCCTTCTCCTCCCTATCTGCTGCTCTGTCTCTCCCTATGAACCCCCCTCCTCTTCCTCTCTTGTGGGCACCCACGTGACGTCCATCGACACGTCATCATCGTCACCTTCACCACTACTGACATTAGAGATCTCAGAGTAGGCAGCAACAGCGGGGACCACCCTCCTTGGGCTGATCTGGGTACTGTCGTCAGACTGATAGGTGGTGACCGTTGATACCTCCTCTTCCTGATCCGATGCCAAGAATGGCTACAGATCAGTATGGTCTTGTAATGGATGGGAAAATAATTCCTCTGACTCGAGCGGAGGGGATATGGTGGTGGTGTCTTTGGGGGTGCACACAGCAGAGAGTGAAGAGTGTGCAGATAGAGAGGATGAGGAGGGTGCAGAAGCGGACGGCTGAGTGAGCAATTCAACCAAGTCTGGTGCGTCCTTTGACGTAATCGCACACACACTACTGCAACTTTCCACCAGCTCCGGCTGGTGCTCCTGCCCGACCCCTACCACCCCTGCGAAATGGCCTGCCTCTTCCTCTGCCTGTCATTTTCAAAATGACCCTGTGACAAAAGTCCCTATAGAAAAGCAGTATTTGTGGAAGAAGGTATATCACACCCCTGCCTCAATCACTTTTTTGGGGGGGGCAACTGGTAAATCACACCAGTAGAAATTATTGGTTTCAATAGTGTTTGTCACTCAGTGTAGATGCGGTAATGCAGAAAAACTGCAAACAAATGCTGCACTACCTAAATGCACTATATAGAAAGTATATTATTGGTATATAACACCCCTCCCTCAATCAGTTTTTTTGGGGGGCAACTGGTAATTCACTCCAGTAGAAATTATTTGTTCCAATAGTGTTTGGCACTCTGTGTGGCTGCAGTATCGCAGCAGAACCGCACAGAACTGCTGCACAATACAATTGCACTATAATATACTTTCTATGTTAGAAAGTATATTATAAGTATATTACACCCCTCAGTATAGCACACCTATTGATAGCACACCTATACCAGTCATTAAAAGGACTTTAGTGGCCCTATTAGCTAGCGTTTGGTGTCCCTAACAGTCTGTCCCTGCTCCACACAGCAACCTCTCCCTACACTGGCAAAAGACTGATTGTAAAATGGCGGCCAGATCAGCTTTATTTATAAGGAAGGGGGTATGTCCATGTGCTGAAACATCTCAATTGGCTGTCCTGTTCCACCTGATAGATGTGTCATGGGTCAAATTTCTTCACAATGTAAAAGAATATGGCAGGCGCGAATATCGCAATATGTTCGCAGAATCGCAAACTCGCAAAGTTCGCCGCAAAACGACCGCCGGGCGAACCGAAACACCATCTCTAAATCTGACCACAGACATGTTGTCTAGCAAACACGGGCAGGGAAGGTACATAACTTTTACTGCCCACTGGGTTAACCTTCTGACGGCCATCAAGCATGTAACCCGTGGCTCCCGTGTGGATTTGGTGTTACTACCAAGGATTGCATTCAGGCCTGCGTCTTCTTCTCCTCCTACTCCATCCTCCGCCTCCTCCTCAGCTGACTCCTCCTTTTCCACTGCTACCGCCTCTTCGCTACGTTCCCCCCAAGCTCCGCAGAACCTACTCGACATCCCAGGTGAGGCGTTGCCATGCTGTGCTGCGGCTGTTGTCCCTGGAAGCCAAGAGCCACACCGGTCCTGCACTGCTTTCAGCTCTGCGGTCACAGGCCAATCAGTGACTAACCCCGCTCAATTTGATAGTCGGTAAAGTGGTGTGCGACAATGGTGCCAATTAGTGATGATCGAGCGTGCTCGGTCGAACACCTGTTCAACTCGAGCATCTCAATGCTCGGCACATGGCGGTACTCGGCATGCTCGAGTCTCCTCCCCGCACATTTCTTGGCTGCTACGCAGCCAATAGACATGCAGGCGAATACTGCCCTCACTGTAATGCCAGTAGCCATGTTGGCTACTCTCATTACAGTGATTGGGTGTCCGGAATGCGTCATCGGGTGCTTTATAGCTCCCGATGAAGCATGTTCGGCTCATTCGTAGTCAGGGAGAGCTGAACATAGGAAGGGACAGAGTGTAGGGAAAGTAATTTAATATTTTTTTTGTACAAAAACATTTTATAGACCCAAAAGTCCTTATAAGGACTATTGTGTGTGACAGCAGCAATATATGTTTGTAGCGCAACCTGTGCTAAATTTCTCAGTGTTAGGTCCCTTGCAGACGAGCATGTCCGGATTAGGCCTGGATGCGTTGCGTCTGCAATCAGGGAAAATTGTGCGAGTAGGTACGCAATTGCAGTCAGTTTTGACTGCGATTGCGTTCCGATGTTCAGTTTTTATCGCGCGTGTGCAATGTGTTTTGCACGCGCGTGATTAAAAAACTGACTGTGGTACCCAGACCCGAATCCGGACTTCTTCACAGAAGTTCAGGTTTGGGTTAGGTGTTCTGCATATTTTATTTTCTTTCATAACATGGTTATAAGGGAAAATAATAGCATTCTTAATACAGAATGCTTAATAAAATGTACAGGGTGGGCCATTTATATGGATACACCTTAATAAAATGGGAATGGTTGGTGATATTAACTTCCTGTTTGTGGCACATTAGTATATGTGAGGGGGGAAACTTTTCAAGATGGGTGGTGACCATGGTGGCCATTTTGAAGTCGGCCATTTTGAATCCAACTTTTGTTTTTTCAATAGGAAGAGGGTCATGTGATACATCAAACTTATTGGGAATTTCACAAGAAAACAATGGTGTGCTTGGTTTTAACATAAATTCATTTTTTCATGAGTTATTTACAAGTTTATGACCACTTGCAAAATGTGTTCAATGTGCTGCCCATTGTGTTGGATTGTCAATGCAACCCTCTTCTCCCACTCTTCACATACTGATAGCAACACCGCAGGGAGAAATGCTAGCACAGGCTTCCAGTATCCGTAGTTTCAGGTGCTGCACATCTCGTATCTTCACAGCATAGACAATTGCCTTCAGAGGACCCCAAAGATAAAGTCTAAGGGGGTCAGATCGAGAGACCTTGGGGGCCATTCAACTGGCCCACGATGACCAATCCACTTTCCAGAAACTGTTCATCTAGGAATGCTCGGACCCTGACACCCATAATGTGGTGGCGCACCATCTTGCTGGAAAAACTCAGGGAACGTGCCAGCTTCAGTGCATAAAGAGGGAAACACATCATCATGTAGCAATTTCGCATATCCAGTGGCCTTGAGGTTTCCATTGATGAAGAATGGCCCCACTATCTTTGTACCCCATATACCACACCATACCATCAATTTTTTTGTTCCAACAGTCTTGGAGGGATCTATCCAATGTGGGTTAGTGTCAGACCAATAGCGGGTGGTTTTGTTTGTTAACTTCACCATTCACATAAAAGTTTGCCTCATCACTGAACAAAATCTTCTGCGTAAACTGAGGGTCCTGTTCCAATTTTTGTTTTGCCCATTTTGCAAATTCAGTGCGCCGATCTGGGTCATCCTCGTTGAGTTGTTGCAGTAGCTGGAGTTTGTAAGGGTGCCATTTGTGAGTAGCTAATATCCGCCGAAGGGATGTTCGACTAATGCAACTCTCCAGTGACATGCGGCGAGTGCTACTCTGTGGGCTCTTGTTGAATGAAGCTAGGACAGCCACTGATGTTTCTTCATTAGAGACAGATTTCATGCGTCCACATTTTGGCAAATCCAACACTAAACCAGTTTCACAAAACTTAACACGCAGTTTGCTAACTGTAGCATGGGAGATGGGTGGTCTCGTAGGGTGTCTTGCATTGAAATCTGCTGCAATGACCCGGTTACTGCGTTCACCAGACATCAACACAATTTCTATCCGCTCCTCACGTGTTAACCTCGGCGACATGTCAATGGCTGTAAACAAAGAGAAACTTGTAAATAACTCATGAAAGAATAAAGTTACGTTAAAACCAAGCGCACCATTGTTTTTCGTGTGAAATTCCCAATAAGTTTGATGTGTCACATGACCCTCTTCCTATTGAAATAGCAAAAGTTGGATTCAAAATGGCCGCCATGGTCACCACCCATCTTGAAAAGTTTCTTCCCTCACATATACTAATGTGCCACAAACACGAAGTTAATATCACCAACCATTCCCATTTTATTAAGGTGTATCCATATAAATGGCCCACCCTGTAGATTGAGGCGATCAAATGGATAAGTTAAGTTAATTATATATTTTTTTTAACTTAACTTATCCATTGATCGCCTCAATCTACATTTTACTAAGCATTCTGTATTAAGAATGCTATTATTTTCCCTTATAACCATGTTATAACCATGTTATAAGGGAAAATAATACAGTGAATACACTTTAATGGGGTCCGGGGTTAGTTTTATCCCATCATCTCCTAGCAAACCATGTGTGAAAATCTTGCGGATGCTTGCAATTTTCACGCATACTCATTCATTTCTATGGGGCCTGCGTTGCATAAAAAACACAGAATATAGAACTCTGCTGCGATTTTCACGCAATGCACAAATGATGCATGAAAATCACTGTTCATGTTCACAGCCCCATTGAACTTAATGGGTCCGGATTCAGTGCGGGTGCAAATGCATTCACCTCACGCATTTGCACCCGCTCGGAATCTCGCCTGTGTGAAAGGGGCCTTAGAGAGCTGTGCATAGGAAGGGATTGACATTGTAGGGAGTGTAATAGGAAGATTTTTATACAAAAAACTTTTCAGAGACCCAAAAGTCTTTTAAGGACTATTGTGTGTGATAGCAGCAATATATTTTTAGCGCATCCTGCGCTAAATACCGTGTAATAGACCACTGCAGGCAGTTAAATTATTTGCGCCACATCTCCTGTGTAAAGTGTGCGCATCCCTAAAATATCAGTGACATCCAGTGTACTTTTTCCGTAGACGGTGTCCGCTGCAGACAGTTAAATTATCCGCGCCCTGTCTCCTATTTAAAGTGTGCGCATCCCTAAGGCTACTTTCACACTCACGTTTTGTGCGGATCCGTCATGTCTGCATCCGTCAGAACGGATCCGTTTGTATTATCTTTAACATAGCCAAGACGGATCCGTCATGAACTTCATTGAAAATCAATGGAGGACAGAATCCGTTTTCTATTGTGCCAGATTGTGTCAGTGAAAACGGATTTCTTTCCCATTGACTTACATTGTGTTCCAGGAAAGATCAGTTCAGACAGACAACACAAACGCTGCAAGCAGCGTTTTGGTGTACATCTCCAAAGCGGAATAGAGACTGAACTGATGCAAACTGATGCATTCTGAGCGGAATCCTTTTCCATTCAGAATGCATTAGAATGAAAACTGATCAGTTTTGGACCGCTTGTGAGAACCCTGAACAGATCTCACAAACGGAAAGCCAAAACGCGAGTGTGAAAGTTGACTAAAATATCAGTGACATCCAGTGCACTTTTTCCGTAGATGGTGTCTACTGCGGACAGTTAAATTATCCATGCAACATCTCCTGTTTAAAGTGTGCACATTCCTAAAATCTCAGGGACATCGAGTGTACCTTTTTCTGTAGACACTGCGAACAGTGACATTACCTGTGTGGTACCTGTCCTGTATACGTTTCCTAATCACAAATACCTTTGTAAATTCTTTTGGCATACACTTCCAAATCTAAGCTACTTTCAAGCATATATCACATTTAAAAGGAAGAAGGCCGAGCAGTAAGAGGACGGGGAAGTGGCCGTGATGCTGATGGTGCACGCAAAGGCTGTGGCCCCTAGGTGCAGAGAAACTGTGCCTGCTGCCAGAGGACAGTTCACGATACCTAGCTTCATGTCCTAGTTTGCAGGGCGGGCGAAGGACCACCACTCTTGAAGTCAGACCAGTGCGATCAGGTGGTCGGTTGGATTGCTAGCAGATAATGCTTCCAGTCGATTAAGCACCACCCTGTCTTCCAGTCTCAGTAGCCAGGAGTCCTGGTCAACACAATCCTCACCCTGATCCTCCTTCCTCCCACCATGTACAGTCTGGCCAAACAAGTGATCCCACACTCGGATATTCCGAGGACCTCTTTTCATCACCATTACTTGATTTGGCCCCCCTCGCCAAGCACGCTTGAAGAGGGACATGAGATCTTGTGCCTGATTCCCAACCTCTTGAGCATCACTGTCACAAGAACATGACGGTGGGGATTGGCAATTAGTGTTTAATGAGGTGGATGATGATGAGACACAGTTGCCAATGAGTCAACCGCAATTACTGTCTCAAGATGATGAGACACAGTTTGTCAATCACGGAGGCTGTGGTTAGGTCAACCAATCTGGAGGATGATCAGAGTAAGGACCTGGAAGGTGGAAAGCCGGGGCAAGGACAGCAATACAGAGGGGGAGGGATCTGCAACACCACAACAGGCTGGAAGAGGCAGTGGGGTGGGCAAAAAGGGAGAAGGCGGGCACACCAAACAGGCCGCAACTGTTCCACGGAGCACCCCGTTGTGGAAATCTCCCTTGCGCTTTTTTGAGGAAAGTGCGGACGGACAAAAAGAATAGTAGTTTGCAACCTGTGCCATACGAAAATGAGCTGGGGCATGAACACATAGCAACCTCACCACCACCAGCATGATCCTCCACATGGCATCCAGCACCGTAATAAGTGGGACAGATGCCTTGGTCCACAATCTGTGTCTGCGGGTCACACCACTGCCTCCTCTTCCCTATGTTACGTGCTGGCCAATCCCCTGTTGAAGGCGCAGGCCCGGATGCCTCCCGTCCCTGCACCCTGTAACTTCGCAAGCAACATCAGCGACCAAATCACTTCCATGTCCACAGAGCAGCATCCAAATGTTCTTACTCCAGGCCTTTGAACGCAAGCGAAAATACCCAGCCACCCACCCACCCACAGGCCATAGCACTAAATGCGCAGCTTTCCAAATTACTGGCCCTGGAAATGTTGCCATTTAGGCTTGAGGACACTGAGGCTTTCCGCAGCCTGATGTCGTCGGTTGTCCTGCATTACGCAGTCCCCAGCTGCCACTATTTTTAAAGGTGTGCCGTGCCCGCCTTACACCAACATGTGTCCCGTAACATCAAACGTGCCCTGACCAACGCAGTTACTGGGAAGGTTCACTTAACCACGGATACATAAACAAGTGCATTCGGCCAGGGATGGTACATTTCCCTGATGGCACACTAGGTGAATGTGGTGGAGGCCGGGAGCGAGTCGTACCCTGGGATGGCACAGGTGCTACCGACGCCAAGGATTGCGGGCCCTGCATCAATCAAGGTTTCCGCCAGCACCTAAGTTAGTGGCTCCAAACCCCACTCCTCCTCCTCCTTCTCCACTTTCACCTCCGATTTATCCACGTGCAGAACCAGTCAGTCATCAGTCTTTAGCTATAAGCAGTGTAGCACTGCAGTGGGGAAGCGGCAACAGGCCGTGCTGAAAAATGATATGCTTAGGGGACAAACAGCCACACCGCCGCAGAGCTGTGGCAGGGGTATATAAGAGACCAGACTGAACTGTGTCTCTCGCCACTCAGCCTACAACCAGGCATGGTTGTGTCTGATAATGGCCGTAACTTGGTGGCGGCTTTGTAGCTCGGCAAGCTCCACACATACCATGCCTAGCCCACATGTTCAACCTTGTGGTTCAGCGGTTTCTCAAAACCTACCCCAATTTGCCTGAGATACAGGTGAAGGTGCACCACATGTGTGCACATTTCCGCAAGTCATCAACAGCTTCAGCCGGTCTGTCAACGCTGCAACAACGCTTGAAATTGCCAGCTCACCGGCTGTTGTGCGACATGAGCGCGCACTGGAACTCCACATTCCACATTTTAGCCAGGCTTTGCGAGCACAGAGAGCAGTAGTGGAATACCAGCTGCAACATGGTCGTTGCCCTTCTAGTCAGCCTCCGCTTTTCACAAGCGACGAGTAGGCATTGATGTCTGACCTCTGTGAGGTTTTAATCAACTTTGAGGAATCAACACAGATAGTGAGTGGCGATAACGCTATTATCAGCGTAACCATCCCACTTCTGTGTCTACTCAAATGCTCGCTGCTCACAATTAAGGCGGATGCTTTGCATGTGGAAGAGGTGGAAATGGGGGAAGACAGTACACAGGGTTTTAGCCAGTCCACCCTCAGTTCGTCTTCTCAGCGTGAAGAGGAGAAGGAGGAGGAGGAGGATGAGGATGCCTCCGCTACAGAGTATAGTACCCATGGAAGTTTTATTCCATCTGGTTAGCGTGGGTGGGTAGAAGAGGATGAGGAGATTGAGAGTCATCCTCCTGATGATGACAGCAAAGTCTCGTCTGTTGGGACTCTGGCACACATGACTGACTGACTGTTAGGCTGCCTTTCCCATGACCTTTCACGTTGTACGCATTATGGCCAACACTGGTTACTGGTTGTTCACCCTTCTCAACCCCCGCTACAAAGATAACTTCTCATCTCTCATTACTCTGGTGGAGAGGATGAACAAAATGGTGCAATACCAGAAGGTCCTTGTGGAAAAATTGCTCCTAAAATTTCCAGCTGAAAACGCTGGATGCAGAGTACGTAGTTCCTTGGCCAACAGAGGAGGGGAGACAAGGGTAACACACGGCAGTTCCAATAGAGGCACGGCAACACTTTCCAAGGCCTGGGACAGTTTTATGACACCCCACCAGCACCCTCAACCTGATGCGCCGCCTAGTGTCACAAGGAGGGAAAAATTGTGAAAAAAATGGTGGAGTACGTAGCAAACCGTGTCAGCGTCCTCAATGATCCCTCTGTGCCTTACAACTATTGGGTGTCCAAGCTTAACACGTGGCACGAACTGGCGCTCTACGCGTTGGAGTTGCTGGCCTGCCCCGCCGCCAGCGTTTTGTCAGAGCGTGTATTTAGTGCTGCTGGGGGCATAACTACTGATAAGCGCATCCGTCTGTCAACTGAAAATGCTGACCGGTTGACTCTTATAAAAATGAACAAGGCCTAAATTGCCCCTGACTTCTCTACTCCACCAGAAGAAAGCAGCTGAACATAAAGGCACTATAAATGTGGCTTTTATGGTGTATTGAATACACTGTATTCCCATGCACCCCTTCCACCACTAAAAAGGGTATATGGTTCAATCTCCCTTTTCTCGTCCTCCTCCATCATATCAACATGCTTATTAGGCTGCCCTCGCTCCTAATGTTTTAGAGGGTCAGCTCAGAAGCAGGCCCTCACCCATAATGTTTTAGAGGGTCACCAGCAGGTCTTCGCCCATAATGTTTTAGAGGGTCACCAGCAGGTCCTCGCTCCCTAATGTTTTAGGCTACTTTCACACTGGCGTTTCTGGGTCCACTTGTGAGATCCGTTTCAGGGCTCTCACAAGCGGCCCAAAACGGATCAGTTTAGCCCCAATGCATTCTGAATCGATAAGGATCCGTTCAGAATGCATCAGTTTGCCTCTGTTCAGCCTCCATTCCGCTCTGGAGGCGGACACCAAAACGCTGCCTGCAGCGTTTTGATATCCGCCTGACGATGCGGAGCCAAACGGATCCGTCCTGACTTACAATGTAAGTCAATGGGGACGGATCCGTTTTCACTGACACAATATGGTGCAATTGAAAACGGATCCGCTTCCCATTGACTTTCAATGTAAATCAAAACGGATCCGTTTGCATTATCATTATTTTTTTTTTGTGTTCATGGTAATGCAAACAGATCCGTTCTGAACGGATACAAGCGTTTGCATTATAGGTGCGGATCTGTCTGTGCAGATACCAGATGGATACGCACCCTAACGCAGGTGTGAAAGTAGCCTTAGATGGTCAGATCAGCAGCAGGCACTCGCCCCTAATGTTTTAGAGGGTCAGATCAGCAGCAGGCACTCGCCCCTAATGTTTTATATGGTCAGCTCAGCAGCAGGCCCTCGCCCCTAATGTTTTAGATGGTCAGATCAGCAGCCCCTTGCTCCATTAGTTTGAGGGTCACCAGCAGGGCATCAATCATAATTTTTCAAGGGTTTGTATGATGCCCTCCTTTATGTTTAATAAAAGGTGTATTGGAGTGCCGGTTCCTTTATGAGTGTAGTAGTCCCACTACCTGAACAATTGTACCACAATGTGAATGAGGCCCTCCTTTATGTGATATACAGGTTGTACCGAAGTGCCTCTTTCTTGTAATTTTTGGCAGCACTTGCACTTTATATACAATATACATCAACAAATGCATCCTAAAAATTTTTCCTCTAAAATCGATTTTATATTTGGTTTTATGTGTATTATTGTCAGTCTGTAAAAGTGGCGTACTACTCGGACAACATTGTTCCCAGCAGCGACCTAGGAGTCCAAAATGCATCCAGACATCCTCCCCATGCTGTTCCCGAACCATTTCAGTGGTGTTTTCATCAATTTCTGACCTTTTCATGTGAACCATACACCCTCCCCTCTTCAGAACAGGAGGTGCCTGATTTAATGCTCGGGTTCTCCCATTGACTACCAGCCACATAATCACAAGTTCTTTTCTGTCAGGTGAATGCCTAATTTTTCGGGCCTGTACTTCCGTAAATCTTTTCTAGGCTCCAGCAGGGCACATTTTTGAGAGTTTCCCTTTAAGACGCTGTGAGGGGTAGCTTTCTTTCAGGGGATCATGCTCACAGATATGGCTTCAGGAGACCAGGTTCAAGGTCCAAACAGTGCATTTATTGTGGCACCCCAGCAAAAGCAAAACAAACAAAACAATAATAAATTAACACCTTGCCCATCTGGGCTCTACCTAAACAAAGTCATATCCCTGACTCACCTAAAGCACCATATACACACGGTCATCACATGTGGCTTTCTTAGCCAGTAGTCCAGCTCACTTCAAGGCTGTAACAAAGTCAGTCTAGGCTATCTCCCAGCCTCGTGGTCCCTCATCCTTGCCCGACTGAGACCACATTCACAGAGCCTCCAGGCCTCTGTCCACGGGTAACACACTCCCCCCTTACTGACACCCTGGGAGGTGCTTTATGCCAGCCTGAGTACCTCCAGCTGGTCTCACCTGTGGTGAAATAGGTGTGTGGACTGCACTATCCACCCCTTCCTTGCCTCTAACTTGTGTGAGATCTGTCACTGTCTCACAAACACCCCCCTTTGTTCAAGCCCGTGAAGGTGAACACATGCAGAACCACGGGAGGCTGGTAAGAGGGCATCCACCTGGCCTATAACCTTCCCTTTGTTCCACCAGACCCACGCCAGCAGAGCCCAGTTTATCACAAACACCAAGCTCACAGACTTGCCACTCATCCCGTCAGATTACACTGACGTATGGTTGCCACTAGCAACCACCTTTGGTTCCCAGGACGTCAACACGGCAGCCTCACTCTCTGAATTGCCATCGGTCGCAGAACATCTTTCATGCAAACCACACATGTCATTAATATCATCTGGCACGGGCGGTACACCCTCTAGCACTGCCACATTTATCACCATTTTTACATCAGTGACATTTTTACCAACCAGGGCCGCTTCTCCCCTGATCACAACCTGCAATGGAGAAGGCATGTCATCAACATTGTCACATATTTCATATGACATCATACTTTCATTAGGCACTGCAGACGACTGGGCACCTTTACTTTGCACCCTAGGGTTACCACTGTTTTCAATGGTCACATGACTTAAAGGGGTCGGTACCGATTCTCCAGGAGTTTCATCACTAGCTGTAGAAGGGTTTCTATTTCCCCACAGTCCCCATGCCAAAAGGACACCACGGCCCCACTTCACCTCATGTATGCGCACTTTAGTATTACCAATTTCATAAGTCCCAGTTCTCACTGAAGTCTCACATTCAGTGAGAGCCACCGGACAGTTCATATTATCCCCATGAATGTCCCACACATAGTTCTCAGCCACCGGGCTGGTCTGAACCAGGATCACCTGACCCTCTGCAACACATGGAATAATTGGAACGCTCTTACCCACAGGTGTCACTGGGTCGCCACTCCCAAGGGCAGCACTCCGCTCGATCAACGAACGATCTGATCTCTGTACCAGCTGCCTCATGATTTCCTCCGTGGCACTGGTTTTCCGCCAGACCGGACCACTTTTCACCGAGTAGTGGTTGCTCCTAGCAACAGCATCACGGTTCCTCTGCACCTCCTCTCCAGGACTCAGTACAGACTGACATGGAATATAGGAACTCCTGAGAGCCAAACCGCTCTCAATCTTAGGTTGCTCTCGTTGGTTGCCCTTAGCAACGGCACATATCACCTCAGGTATAAGCACTTTCCACCACACCAGACCATCTTTCACCCAGGTCACCATTTTGACCCCAAAAAATTTCCACTGATCAGTCTCTTTCACTTTCCCGTTGCCCCTAGTAACACTTCACTTTTACGTTGCCGCTAGCAACCACATTGTGTCCCTTTTGCATGGACGCTGCCCTTGCTGGTGCCCTGGTGCACGTATCCTCCACCAATTGTGAGGGGTTGCTTTCTTTCAGGGGATCATCCTCACAAATACGGCTTTAGGACACCAGGTTCAAGGTCCAAGCAGTGCATTGCTTGTGGCACCCCATCAAAAGCAAAGCAAAACAAACAAAACAATAATAAATAAACACCTTGCCCGTCTGGACTCTACCTAAATACAGTCATATCCCTGACTCACCTAAAGCACCATTCATACACGGTCATCACATGCGTCTTTCTTAGCCAGTAGTCCAGCTCACTTCCAGGCTGTAACAAAGTCAGTCCAGGCTATCTCCCTGCCTCGTGGTCCCTCAGCCTTGCCCGACTGAGACCACATTCACAGAGCCTCCAGGCATCTGTCCACAGGTAACACACTCCCCCCCCCCTTCCTTACTGACACCCTGGGAGGTGCTTTATGCCAGCCTGAGTACCTCCAGCTAGTCTCACCTGTGGTGGAATAGTGGTGTGGACCGCACTATCCACCCCTTCCTTGCCTCTAACCTGTGTGAGATCTGTCACTGTCTCACAACGCATAAAAATGGCCCCTGATTAAAATACATATTTTTTGTGGGAATTTTTGCCAATGATCCCCCTCTGGTATGTCACTGTCCATGTTGTGGGACTATTTGTGCACTTTTAGTAAGTATTTGGTGGCTGCAAATATGACCTGTTCGCCTGCCATTAAAGTCAATGGGACCTGCCGCGAACACGCGGTTCGCAAACATTTGATGGCGAACGTGCGTTCGTGTTCGTGAACCGTCCCAGCCGATGTTTGACCATCACTACTCATGAATATGAGGTCGTCTGAGATCCGACTCCTGGCAACCAGGGGGGTCAACTGTTTGAGGAAGCTCTGGTGGCCTCCTCGCAGCTTATCATTCACAGTGCAGTCCATTTGTCAGCAGCTATGCTTGATATCAAAGCTCAGCCCTATTCACTCGAATTGGCTGAGCTGCACAAAGGCCTTGTGACCGATGAACATGGTGTCACTGGCCTAGGAAGATTCATAAGCCCTTATTATTGAGAGCCATGGTCTCTCCATATAACTGATTGGACAGGGTCATGGGAGTCGGACCCTAGCCGAACTGATAGTGATGACCTATTCTGAGGATAGGCTTTCAATATAAAAATCCCGGAAAACTCCTTTAACTCAATACCTACTGTAAATTGTTTGGGGTACTACCGAAAAATGTAGCAAGCCAATGTTACACATGTTTGATATCACCGCCTCCGTAACAACCTGATATATAAAACAGTCATGTTACTTTCCCCGTACGGTGAACGCCATAAATAAAACTATGATGAAATTGGAATTTTGCCCACCTTACTTCCCAAAAAAGGGAATAAAAGTTATCAAAAAAGCTGTATGTACACCAAAATAGTACCAATCAAACCGTCACCTCATCCCGCAAAAAATGAGCCCCTACAATGGCCCAAAAAATAAAAATAAATATGACTCTCAGACTAAAACATGATTTTTTTGTTTCAAAAAAGCTTTTTTATGTTAGGTATCGCAGCTTCCGTAAGAACCTGCTCTATAAAAATACCACATGACCTACACCCTGAGGTGAACACCGTAAAAAGAATTATAAATAAGAACGGTGTCAAAAAAGCAATTTTTTTGTCTCCTTACATCACAAAAAGTGTAATAGCAAGCGATCAAAAAGTCGTATGCCCCCCAAAATAGTGCCAATCTAACCGTCATCTCATCCCACAAAAATTATACCCTACCTAAGACAATCGCCCAAAAACCCTTCATGTGTTACAGAAAAATAGATTAAAATGGAAAATCTGCTAAAAAAGTGAAATTTAGAAATTTTATCTCCATTTTCCTTTAATTCTTGTGGAATCGATTTTAAATAACTTGAGTGGTGTAGTTTCTAAAATGGGGTCATTTATGGATGGTTTCTACTTTGTAAGCCATACAAAGTGACTTCATAACTGAACTTTTCTTTAAATAAGTGGGTTTTCGAAATTTTCTTTAAAATGTTAAGAATTGCTTCAAAAATTCTAAGCCTTCTAACTTCCTGAAAAATAAAATGACATTTTCAAAATGATTTCAACATAAAGTAGACATATGGAGAATATTAAGTAATAAATATTTTATGATGTATCACTTTCTGTTTTAAAAGCAGAGAAATTTACATTTTGAAAATTGCAAATTTTTCCCAATTTTTGGTAAATTTTGGATTTTCATAAATAAAGGTAAAATATATTGACTCAAATTTAAATCTGTCATGAAGTGAAATGTGTCGCAAGAAAACAATCTCAGAATGGCTTCGAAATGTAAAAGTGTTCCAAAGTTATTACCACATAAAGTGACACATTTCAGATTTGCTAAAAAAAAAAATAGCCTGGGCTGGAAGGTGAAAACTGGCTCGGTAGTGAAAAGGTTAAGCTTTGTTAAAATCTGGGTCCCGGTTATTGTTTATAACTGAAGCTGCAATGTAAACACAGTCTAGCGTAAAGTGGCCTTGTTGCCATAACAACTAATTACAGTGCAACATTTATTATACCATGTAAAGATTTATTTTACTCACTTATATTGAAATGTGCAAACCTGTTGAGGTTTGGTTTAGGTTCACAGAATTTTTAAAAAAATCTGCCCAGGACATTGGTACATAACACCATCTAGTGTCCTAGGACTCCGATTTTTTTTTTAGAAAAGCATGTTATTTATTTTCATTCATTTTTTATGAATTTTTGATTTTTCTACCCCCTTCCACTCGCCCTAAGCTCTTCAATGTAATGAGAGCAATAGTAAATTATTTCGGAGTGGCATTGAGATGCATAGCTATGGGCAAACGCATGTTTAAAAACACACAGTGCCGTCACACGTGTTATGCTTTTTCATGTTCCAAAGTTTCCCAAAATCTTCCTTTTTCAGAGGAATATAGTGTTTTAACAAACACAGTGTTATGGGTTAAAAAACAAAAAAAATGTGGCCTGTTCAGGGACTAAGAGTTCAAAAATTATGCCTTAAAGGGATCAGAATTCTTGCCCATACATCATGAACAAGTATTAATTATCAGAAGAAAAAGTGGCTTGTGGGGGCCACACATTTTGTTATTGATGGCTGACGATGGAGCAGAGGAGGGTTCCGAGCGGGAGAAGAAGAAAAGGATAATAATGTGAAAGACACCGTACTGCCTGTGGATGCAGCCTGGCAGCCACAAGGGAGACTTAGAGAATGAGGGAACTCTTGTTGCAGTAGCTGGCTGCCATCTCTGTTTTCCACAGGATAGTGTGATTCTGCTTCATGTGATTCAATAGAGCTGTAGTTAGTGATTAGCAAATCGAAGCTTCCAAAGTGGAATTTCATCCAAAATTTTGGAAAAATTTAATTTGCAATGAATCCGGATTTCCTCACGCTTCAGGGTGAGTTAAAGAATAGTTTTCTTCTTAAAATGGCAGCTACATGTCTTACAAAGTGAAAGTAAGAAGCCTGGGAATACAAGATCACCCATAATGCAGTGCAGAAAGCCAATCAGTAGCTAGTTAGCCCCTGTGATGTCACAGCCCTTTAAAAGCCTCATCTCGCTCGGTCTCTGCCATTTAGCTGTAAGCTGAGCATAGGGAGAGAGACGTGGCAAGTGCTGGGGACAGTTTTTCTAAAAGCTTTTAATTGTGGAATATTGAATAAGGAGAGATCAAGGACAGTGCAGGGACAGTGTAGGGAGATCGTAGGGACAGTTTTTACACACTGCTGGGAGAGCATAGGGAGACTGCAGGAACAGTGTAGAGACTCCTTATTTAATAGATAAGCAATTCTATTAGGGCTTGATTCTCAAATTTGTGTTAATAAGCTGTCTAATTTTACGGTTACTGGGGGTGTCCACCTTGTTTAATAGACAAGCAATTCTATTATACCTTGATTCTCAAATTGGAGTAAATAAGCGGTCTAGTTCTACCGTTATTGGGGTGTCAATCTTGTTTAATAGATAAGCAATTTAAATAGGCCATGATTCTCAAGTTGAGGTGATTAAGCTATCTTGTTGTCCTGTGAGAGGGTGTCCACCTTGTTTAATACATACAGAATTCTATTAGGATTTGATTCTCATACCAGGGTGAATACACTTTTTAAGTTTACTGTTATTGGGGTGTCAACCTTGTTTACTAGATAAGTAATTCTATTAAGTCTTCATTCTCATACTGGGGTGAATAACTTGTCTACTTCTACTGTTATTGGGGTGTCCACCTTGATTGAAAGATAAACAATTCTATTACGCCTTGATTCTCAAACTGGGATGAATAACCTGTATTGTTCTACTGTTAGAGGGGTGTCCACTTTGTTTATTACATAAGCAATTCTATTAAGACTTGATTCTCAAATTGGGGTAAATAACCTGTCTACTACTGTTATTGGGGTGTCAATTTTGTTTAATAGATAAACTTCTATTATGCCTTGATACTCAAATTGGAGTAAATAACTTGTCTTGTGCTACTGTTAGTGGGGTGTGCACAGTTACATTGAATAACTTATTTGACATATGCAGTTAGTGTTACAGTACAGTGTGTCCAACAAACAGTTGCCAGGGGCTTCAAAAAGAATAGGCAGTGGCAAAAAAATTGCTGGAGCTGGCAGAAGTATCAGCAATAAAAAGGAGGCGGGGCTAACTGCAGCCGCAGCAACAGGCTAGAGCTGCCACTGTCATCCAGTGGTCGTGTTTTGATGGCCAATCCCACTGTCCTGGAATAGTTGACTCGGTCTTGAACATCATCTCAATTGACCTAAGATAAACACAGCCAGGAGTTGGTGACACCACTTCTGACACAACACTTAGTTGACATGGTCCAGGAACAAGCTCTGTGCCCTCACCTGCTCTGAACCTGCCTCTTTCCTTTGTCAGGAAAATAATGTATGCTGCAGGCTGTGCTCCGCTTTTCAGATATTATTGAGGACAGTCAGCAGCTACTGGCCAGCCTAGATTTGGAGAAGAGTTCAGCCGTTTCTTCCTGTAGGCGTGCAAGTAGTGATGATGACAGCCACGTGGGAGCAGGTGTTCCTATCGGTCAGGGTAGTGGCCATGAGACTGGTGAGGGTGACATAAGTGACGAGCAGACTGAAGTGGATGATGATGTAGCCGATCGCAAGTGGAAGCAGGGTGAAGAAGGGGCTTTATTATAAACATCA
Organism: Bufo bufo; assembly: GCF_905171765.1. NCBI lineage: Eukaryota > Metazoa > Chordata > Amphibia > Anura > Bufonidae > Bufo > Bufo bufo. The sequence goes on along the minus strand of NC_053391.1, from coordinate 358,899,061 downwards.
GGGAGTGAAAGTCGCAGCGTGCGGCTGAGCAAGCAGGGTGCAATCGTGACTGTGAGCCAGCAGGGTGGCAGCATTGTTAGAGATCTGGAGCCAAATGTACCTGGGGTAGACTGTCTGCTGCTCAGGAGCCTACCTGTCCACAAACAACTAGCGGTGCCTGGCTTCATAGAGACATTGGCAGGAAGTTAGCATGGAGTGGTGGGGTCAAAATGCCATAATTTTCTAGCAAATCGCCCTGGAGAATGTCAGTGTGGCCATGGATATAGGATCTGTGGGCAGAAGGTGAAGCGTGGCCAGGGTGTCAATGATGGCACCATGGTCCTGCGTCAACACATGCAATGTCACCATAAAGTGGCCTGGCAAAACCGTGGTGCTAATGTAGTGGTACAGCCTGATGCATCTCCCACTAGCTCCCACCCCTTCTCCAGCAGTCAGGGCTCCACCACTTCAGCAGAAGGGAGCTGTGTCCTCTTCCCATCGTCTACTGGTCTTGATGCTCCTCCTCCTCACGTGTTTCGCAATCGATCACTGAGGCGATTGCAAAAAAACCCACAAAAGTATGTGTCCACTCATTCAACGGCGCAGAGCGGAACATGCCCCTGGCCAAGTTGCTGGTATTTAGTGATGAGCGGCAGGGGTCATATTCGAATTCGCGATATTTAGCGAATATTTTGTAGAATATTCTGCGAATATTTGCGAATTTGAATATTCATTATATTCTATGATTTTTTACTTGAAAAATCGACAAGGTAATGATCGCGTAATATGCGAATTTTCGTAATGCAAATTTTTATCGCAAATTTTTTAATTGCCAAGCAAAAACATGATTCCTCCCTGCTTTTTGCTTGTGGGCCAGTGAGTCATAGCACAATATCGAATATCTTCGTTTTTCGAATATTCGTAATATTCTAAAACAAGAATATATAGCAATATAGCGAATATTCGATAAAAACGAATATAGAGTAATTTAGCTAATATAGTGCTATAATCTTTTTTTTCAATAGTTGAATTTTTTTTCCAATCTGAACTTCAGATGAGAAAAGAATTACAACTATTAGACAAAGAAGACAAAAACACAGAGATGAAGTGGCAATTCTGGAGGAGCTGCTCGGCCCCTGACACTGTGGCGTGTCTATTAATTGGAGGAGCAGCCCCACCGCATGTGGACCGCAATAATCGACTAACCCCAGCAGAATATGCATACAATGGAGGATGTCGACGCGGTCCACATGCACCACAAGAGCAAACTACACAGAATGTAGCAAATAAACATATGAAACACAGAGAGGAAATGCACCAACAAGAAATGCTCCTGACTAAACTGGGAAGTCATAAATGCAGGTATTAAAAGCTGAGACTTTCGCCAATATGTTCCAGTCAGGAAAATATCAGAGCCCATCACTGCACCACGTCACGGTCACTCAGCATGGCAGAGGGTCCTAGTGTAGTTTGCTCTTGTGGTGCATGTGGACCGCGTCGACATCCTCCATTGTATGCATATTCTGCTGGGGTTAGTCGATTATTGCGGTCCACATGCGGTGGGGCTGCTCCTCCAATTAATAGACACGCCACAGTGTCAGGGGCCGAGCAGCTCCTCCAGAATTGCCACTTCATCTCTGTGTTTTTGTCTTGTTAGATTTGGGTGTGTTTGGACACTCTGTTGCACCTGGTAACCTCCATCACATGGTTCTGGTATAGGTGTGGCTCACAGCCTGGCCTCATTCACATTGTACTGCCACAGTACTCATGCTGGGCTTTTGTGTGGAAGCTTGGCTGTGAGCTGAGTATATCACCCCCAGACCGTGTTCACACCATAGTTAGAGCAGCGGCTAGGACCCTCTGCCATGCTGAGTGACCGTGACGTGGTGCAGTGATGGGTTCTGATATTTTCCTGACTGGAACATATTGGCGAAAGTCTCAGCTTTTAATACCTGCATTTATGACTTCCCAGTTTAGTCAGTAGCATTTCTTGTTGGTGCATTTCCTCTCTGTGTTTCATATATTAGACAAAGAAGATTATAGCACCATATTAGCTATATTGCTCTATATTAGTTTTTTTTTGAATATTCGCTGTATAGCTATATATTCTTGTTTTAGAATATTACGAATATTCAAAAAAACTAATATATTCGATATAGTGCTATATATTTGTTTTTTAGAATATTCATTATTTTTCCCATTTAAAGTCATGATTCCTCCCTTCTTCTTGCTTGTAGGTCAATGAGTCACTGGCCCACAAGCAAGAAGCAGGGAGGAATCATGTTTTTACTCGGCAATTGAAAAATTTGCGATAAAGATTCGCATTACGAAAATTCACATTACAAAAATTTGCAATAAAAAAATCTCGAATATTCGAAATTATGAATTTATATCTCTATATTCTAAATATTCACAAATTTTCGAAGTACCTATATTCGCGAAAAAAAATTGCAATTCGAATATTCGTGATCAACACTACTGGTATTACAGTCTTTCATTTTCCATGTGGTTGACTCTGCACATTTCAGAGAACTGATGGCTTGTGCCAAGTCAAGGAAGAGAGTCCCAAGAGATCATTAGTTCTCTAAAAAGGCTCTAACAACCCTGCATATGTACTTACAGCAAAATGTGGGCCAGTCCTTGAGCCTGTCGCAATCTGGTACAGTTGAAAGAAAGCCAGATGAACAGCACTCCTAGAATATGGGTGACAGGTGCATATCTGCTGGTAAAGTGGTAGGTTTCCCCATAAACTTAGGATACTCCGCAGAACAAAAAAGAAAAAGATGGAAACAGCATGTCCAATATGTGGAAATTTATCCCAGATGCAATGTTTTGGCTGGAGAGCCTTTGTCAAGCAGTGTGGTAAAGTTCAATGGCAGCACCGATATGTGGAGCTATAACCATGGTCAAGGACAATATATGTTCTTTATGGCCCACTGGGTAAATGTGATTCCTGTTCAAGCACACCAGCAACTTGGCCAGGTGATGGCAATGCCGCCTCCACATTCTTATGCTGTGATTGCGGCGCAAATGTCCTCCTCGCCCTCTTCCTTCATCCTCCACCTTGTCCTGAGCCTCCACTGTAGGAACAGTTCGGAGTGGTCCTCCAGCATACCACCTATGAAGAGCACGGTGGTGTCACTCTATTCTGCTCCTGGCCAGTCTGGACAATCTGAGTCACACCGGGGAGGAACTGCTCAGCGTCCCTCATTAAGAAATTAAATCCTGGCTGTCTCCTCACCAACTGAAGATCGGAACAATGGTTACCGATAACAGGAAGAACATTCTGTTGGTGCTGTGCAGTGCAGTTTCTAGGTAAAAATTCTCTCAGGGCGAGTGTCAAGAAAACTCCCCCTCCCCCATCAAAACTGCTTGATGAAATCATATCAGAAGAGTACTTGCAACGGTCTCACCATATTATTATAATTTTTTTTTTATGCTTAACACAAGATTTATTATGAGCAGAAGAAAATCATAAATTACTGCTTAAACTGCTAAAAGTCGCAGGCAGAGTGGTACAGGAGAACTGCAGTATAAAGGAAGGCAATACCCTTAGAAGAGTAGTCATGAAATATAATCATCAATAATGTGCAAAACCCAAAAACTGTCATGTTAGCATTTAATAACTAACTAAAACCCAATCACAGCAGGTCTCAACTAGCACACTCAAGTAAATGTACAAAAACCAAGTAACATATAAAACCAGATTCAAAGCATAGATGGCAAGGCGGATTACTGTATACTGTACATAAAATGTATGAAGGTTACACCATGCCGGACAATATAACCTCTGTGCCATGCTCTACAATGAACAATATAATCCCTACACAGTGTAGAGGTATACTGTATATTAAGTGGCACAGTGTAGCGGTATACTGTATATTGTGGGGCACAGTGTATGCTATATTTGTATAACATAAACATACTTCACATGAAAACTTACAATTACTTGGCTTGACCCTTGGGGATCTCTGACACCACTTCAACACTTTGGCTGGGGGGCTTGGTGGAGCTGAAGTTGTGCTTTATCCTAATGAGAAAGATTTCATAATAAGGGTTTGGAGAATGGGCAGAGGGATAGTAGAGCAGCGAGAGGCTGGTGCTGCTACTAGGGGGCCATACCATGGGAGAGTAATAAAGCCCACCATAATGCCCCCCCAATAGAAATAATTCTCCTTATAATGTGCAAAACATACCCCCTTGTAATGCCCCCAGTTGAGCTAATGTTCCCATAATGTGCCAATATAAAATACCCCTTCTTAGTGCCCCCGTAGATGACCCCATAGTGCTCCTCTCTCCCCTTTCCCATAGTACCCACCATAATGTGTCCCAGTATAAAATGCCCCTATACAGAGCCCCCCATATAAAATACCCCTTCTTTTTAGCCTCAGTAGATGCCCCTATAGTGCCACCCAATAATGTGCCAGTAATAAGTGCCCCAATAGATGCCCCCCAATCATGTGCCAGTAAGATGTGCCCCCATAGATGCCCCCAATCATGTGCCAGTAATAAGAGCCCCCATAGATGCCCCCAATCATATGCCAGTAATAAGAGCCCCCCACCATCATGTGCCAGTAGCCAGAGTGCCCCCCTATCATGTGCCAGTAGCCCCCTTATGTGCCAGTCACCCCCTATCATGTGCCAGTAGCCCCCCTATCAAGTGCCAGTAGCACCCCTTATGTGCAAGTAGTCCCCCTTATGTGCCAGTAGCCCCCCTTATGTGACAGTAGCTCCCCTTATGTGCCAGTAGCCTCCTATCATGTGCCAGTAGCCCCCATTATGTGCCAGTAGCCCCCCTTATGTGCCAGTAGCCTCCTATCATGTGCCAGTAGCCCCCCTTATGTGCCAGTAGCCCCCCTTATGTGCCAGTAGCTCCCCTTATGTGCCAGTAGCCCCCCTTATGTGCCAGTAGCCTCCGATCATGTGCCAGTAGCCCCACTTATGTGCCAGTAGTCCCCCTTATGTGCCAGTAGCTCCCCTTATGTGCCAGTAGCCCCCCTTATGTTCCAGTAGCCCCCCTTATGTGCCAGTAGCTCACCTTATGTGCCAGTAGCCCCTCTTATGTGCCAGTAGTCCCCCTTATGTGCCAGTAGCCTCCTATCATGTGGCATTAGCCCCCCATGTGCCAGTATCATAGTGCCATCCCCCTCCCAATGTGCCAGTATCAAGTGCCTCTCTCCTTCCCACCCCCCATGTGCCAATATCAAGTGCCTCTCTCCTCCCCCCATGTGCCAGTATCAAGTGCCTCTCTCCTTCCCCCCCCATGTCCCAGTATCAAGTGCCTCTCTCATTCCCCCCATATGCCAGTATCATAGTGCCAAACCCCCCCATGTGCCAGTATCAGATGCCAACCCCCCTCCCCATGTGCCAGTATCAAGTGCCTCCCGCCCTCCCCATGTAGCAGTAACAGTCGGGTATTTAAAAAAAAAAAAAAACACTTACCTCCATGTCAGCGATGCGATGCAGGCATCTTCCGGCCTGTATGTCCATATATAGAGTCAGTGCTTGTGTATTCTAATTTAGCCTGTATTTCAGAAAAGTTTCTGCTGGGACTCGAACCCACAACCTTCTGTATCAGAGGCAAGGCACTTAACCACACAGCTATAAGAGCTGCATAGCCACTGCTTGAAAAAATATGAGACTTCTACTGTAGACACGTTTATAGCTTTGATAGCTAGTGTACATCCATACACATGACAGCTGCCGCAGCGCACTCAGCTCTACTATATCTCTATATACAGTACAGACCAAAAGTTTGGACACACCTTCTCATTCAAAGAGTTTTCTTTATTTTTATGACTATGAAGGCATCAAAATTATGAATTAACACATGTGGAATTATATACATAACAAACAAGTGTGAAACAACTGAAAATATGTCATATTCTAGGTTCTTCAAAGTAGCCACCTTTTGCTTTGATTACTGCTTTGCACACTCTTGGCATTCTCTCGATGAGCTACAAGAGGTAGTCCCCTGAAATGGTCTTCCAACAGTCTTGAAGGAGTTCCCAGAGATGCTTAGCACTTGTTGACCCTTTTGCCTTCACTCTGCGGTCCAGCTCACCCCAAACCATCTCGATTGGGTTCAGGTCCGGGAACTGTGAAGGCCAGGTCATCTGGCGCAGCACCCCATCTCTCTCCTTCATGGTGAAATAGCCCTTATTTTCAAAGTTTTCCCAATTTTTCGGCTGACTGACTGACCTTCATTTCTTAAAGTAATGATGGCCACTCGCTTTTCTTTACTTAGCTGCTTTTTTCTTGCCATAATACAAATTCTAACAGTCTATTCAGTAGGACTATCAGCTGTGTATCCACCTGACTTCTCCTCAATGCAACTGATGGTCCCAACCCCATTTATAAGGCAAGAAATCCCACTTATTAAACCTGACAGGGCACACCTGTGAAGTGAAAACCATTTCAGGGGACTACCTCTTGAAGCTCATCAAGAGAATGCCAGGAGCGTGCAAAGCAGTAATCAAAGCAAAAGGTGGCTACTTTGAAGAACCTAGAATATGACATATTTTCAGTTGTTTCACACTTGTTTGTTATGTATATAATTCCACATGTGTTAATTCATAGTTTTGATGCCTTCAGTGTGAATCTACAATTTTCATAGTCATGAAAATAAAGAAAACTCTTTGAATGAGAAGGTGTGTCCAAACTTTTGGTCTGTACTGTATGATAGCTGCCCCAGCACACCCAGCTCTGCTACATCTATACACATGACAGCTGCCCCAGCACACTCAGCTCTGCTATATCTCTATACAGTATATCTATCTACTGTATAGTAATACTTAGAGATATTTAGATATAGCAGAGCTGAGTGTGCAGTATCATAGTGCCATAGCACACTCAGCTCTACTATATCTCTATATATGACAGCTGCCCCAGCACACCCAGCTCTGCTACATCTATACACATGGCAGCTGCCCCTGCACACTCAGCTCTGCTATATCTCTATATATCTATCTACTGTATAGTAGTACTTAGAGATATATAGATATGGAAGAGCTAAGTGTGCAGGGGAAGCTGTCATGTGTATAGATGTAGCAGAGCTGGGTGTGCTGGGGCAGCTGTCATATATAGAGATATAGTAGAGCTGAGTGTGCTGGGCAAGCTGTCATGTGTATTAGATGTAGCAGAGCTGGGTGTGCTGGGGCAGCTATCATATATAAAGATATAGCAGAGCTGAGTGTGCTGGGGCAGCTGTCATATAGAGATATAGCAGTGATGGGTGTGTTGGGGAAGCTGTGACGTGTATAGATGTACACTGGCCATAACAGCTATAACAGAGTCTACAGTAGAAGTGACTATGCCTGCCAAGTTGTGACACAGGCAGGGCATCTATAAAGTAGTAAGGGCGCTGCCGGGAGGTGAGAGAGTTTGTGGCAGCTACTACACTGGCCAAGGAGCCTCCTCGCCACCCGGCCCGCCCGGTCCAAGAAACACGCTGTGTCACAGAGGGCTGACCCATGCATCCCAGCTGATCATGTCTTTAATCTGCTTGTAAATAGGGTTGAGCGAATGCATGGAAGTTTGGGGTCGCTGGGTTCGGTCAAAGTTCGGGTTCTGGCCCCGAACTGCACCCCAAACCCACACTCCATTTAAGTCAATGGGGACCCGAACTTCACTTTATTATTTTCCATTTTAACATAGTTATAATGGAAAATATTAGCATTCTTAAAACAGAATGCTAAATAAAATGTCTATTGAGGGGTAAAAAAAACAAAAAACTCAACTCATCCACTTGATCGCGCAGCCGGTATCTTCTTTTCTTCAGGACCTGCAAAAGGACCTGCAGTGATGTCACCGCGCCCACCACGTGGCTGGCCAGGGGATAGGAGACGTGGTGCCTATATTTTATGGCCACCTGAACCCTGTGGAGGCTGAACTGGTGGAGGAGGATGAGGATGAGAAGGACATTAACACCCAGTAATTGTATACAGAAATACAGTGCTGCCCATAATTATTCATACCCCTGGCAAATTTTGACTTAAAGTTACTTTTATTCAACCAGCAAGTAATTTTTTGACGGGAAATGATATAGGTTTCTCCAAAAATAATAAGACGATGTACAAGAGGCATTATTGTGGAAAAAAAAAACATTTCTCAGCTTTTATTTACATTTGAGCAAAAAATACAAGATGTTCCGCACTGTGGAAAATCTCAGAGAATGTGGTCGGAAGCCAAAAGTGACACCTGTGCTGGCCAGGAGGATAGTTAGAGAGGTGAAAAAGAATCCAAGGATCACCACCAAGGCCATCCTGGTGAATCTGGGCTCTGCTGGTGGCAATGTCTCAAAGCAGACAATCCAACTGACACTGCACACTGCTGGGTTCCATTTCTCCAGATAAGGCACACAAAAGCTCGCTTGGCCTTTGCAAAAGCTCATCTGGACAAAGAAGAAGACTTCTGGTCTTCTGTGTTATGGTCAGATGAAACAAAAATTGAATTGTTTGGTCACAAAGATGTTTCCTTCATTTGGCGTAAAAAAGGAGAAGCCTTCAACCCAAAGAACACCATCCCCACTGTCAAACATGGTGGTGGAAACCTAATGCTTTGGGGGTGTTTTTCAGCCAATGGACCAGGGAACCTAATCACAGTAAACGGCACCATGAAAAAAGAGCAATACATGAGGATTCTCAATGTCAACATCAGGCAGTCTGCAGAGAAACTTGGCTTTGGGCACCAGTGGACATTTCAGCATGACAATGACCCAAAACACACAGCAAAAGTGGTGAAGAAATGGTTAGCAGACAACAACATTAACGTTTTGGAGTGGCCCAGCCAGAGTCCAGACTTGCATTCAATTGAGAATCTGTGGAGGGAGCTAAAGATCAGGGTGATGGCAAGAAGACCCTCCAACCTGAAAGATTTGGAGCTCATTGCTAAAGATAAATGGGCAAAAATACCTGTGGAGACCTGCAGAAAGCTGGTCTGCAATTATAGGAAGCGTTTGATTGCTGTAATAGCCAATAAAGGCTTTTCTATTGATTATTGAGAAGGGTATGAATAATTTTGGACTGGACACTTTTTGCTCAAATGTAAATAAAAGCTGAGAAATGTGTTTTTTTTCCACAATAATGTGTCTTGTACATCGTCTTATTATCTTTTGGGAGACACCTATGTCATTTCCCGTCAAAAAATTACTTGCTGGTTTAATAAAAGTAACTTTAAGTCAAAATTTGCCAGGGGTATGAATAATTATGGGCAGTACTGTAGATGGTTTATCTGCCCAAGCGACAGGAGTGGAATAGGAGGAGCAGGAGGAGCTGAAGGGCGATGAGGAAGACCAGGCAGATGACCCTGACAGACCATGTCAGTATGCAGTGGAGATAGAAGCAGGGAGTTTCTCCGAGTCCCTTGCACAAATGGCCAGATGCATGCTGAGTTACTTGCATAGTGAAAGCCGTATTATCACCATTTGGCAGAGGGATGACTACTGGCTCTCCACAATTTTACAGTATTTGAGAGAGATGGAAAACTCCACAACTATCGAGATGAGTCGCTGCCTACGCACGCTATCGCCCATCTTCACTTAGTTCTAAACATGACTGCTTGAGGGTGGTTTGGCTGTGTTGACATCACCGTTTATTTTTACCAAAAAAAGGTTCCTGTCTTTTGAGCGTCCATAAGGCCTCTATCACACAGTTAGTATTTTGTCCAAAACATGGAAGACATGCAAATATTTTATCACATGTTATCTCTGTTTTGGACCCACACCTGTTTTTGCCTTACCAATACTGATCAAATACTGATGCAAAAAAACTGACCAAATATTGACTGTGATAGAGGCCTTTAAAGTCCTGCATGCAGGACTTCTTTTCCATCTGTACAAAACAGACACAAATGGCCAAAATTCAAATTGAGCATCAGGCCTCTATCACATGGTCAGTATTTGCATCAGAATTTGATCATGATTTGGAAGCTAAAAGCAGAAGTGGGTCCAAATCATGAAAGTCATGCAAATATATCCATCACATATTATCTCTGTTTTGGACCCAATCCTGTTTTTGCCTTACCAATACTAATCAAATGCTGACTGACGGTTTGAAAGGGGATGCTCAAACTACAGGATCAATTTTTGGGGGCTTTTCTTCTAATGGATCGTAAAAACTGCAAAAATAAACAGTGTTGTGAATACAGCCTTAGTGCTCACACTCTCCCCACTGTCATGGAGCGACTGCACAGTTAACTTCATGCAGAGAAATTAGAGCTGATACTAAAATTGACCAGCTGAGTTCACACTTCTGTTATTTGGTCAGTTATGTCCATAACTTATTGTGAGACAAATTCTGGAGCCAAGCCTACTCTCGGATTAGGTATCATGAATAGATCTGCACCTGTCCTGTGGTTTTGACCCAGACCTGCTTTGAGCTGACAATAACTGATGAGAATAACTGAACATATAAGTGAAGTGTGAACTAAGCCTAAAACTTATGCACTGTCATTCTACAGCAACAGAAGGGATAAAACGCATGTGTTGGCACTGCCACAACAAGGATTACATTTTTTTTGTTCCCTACTTTATTGGCGCTGTCTCCATGTAGGGTCGAGCAGCGTTTTTTTTTTGTTTGTTTGTTTTACTGAAGGATGCTGTATGCTTTTTCTTGGTTTAGCGAGGGGTTAGCTAGGAATGTTGGTGGTCTGCATAATGATGCACGTGTCCATATATGTGAACTGCCTGATGCACAGTAACTGTTTCACTACTAGAAAGCATTATCTATGCAGGTTGCTGCACTGCACAGTGATGTACACCAAGATAGATTCTCCCTAAAGTTTTACTGCAGGCTGGGATAGATTTGATTTAATGCGCTTCGTGACAAATTAATTTGTAACTAAGTGAATTTTCTGGAAAAATTTGGCAAATCGACTGAATTGAATTTTTGAAAACTTTGCTCGTCTCTAGTTAACCTGATGGAACAATTTTTTCATGTGCCACATCAGGCTGAAAAAAACAGCAAATGGAGATGTATTGCCTCAACACCAAGGTTCAATACTTAGTGGACTCTGGCCTTTCTCTGGCACATACCACATTCCCTGATCCCATGAACTTCTGGGCAGGTAGATTGGAACTGTGGCCTGAACTGGGTCAGTATGCTCTCTCTCATCTGTTTTGTCCAGCCTCCAATGTCATCTCAGAGAGGATTTTCAGTGTGGCAGGGGTCACACAAATGGACAAAGTTGCCAGTGTACAAAACATAATTTTTGTCAAAATGAACGAGGCATGAATCTGCAAGCATTTCTACACTCCTCCAGCTGAGGCTGATGAGTAGATCTGCCCTTGCTAATGGTCTCCCATAAAGCCACTGCTGCTATTGGCCTGTCTACCATCATGTTCTGTACTGTATGGCTGCTGTTGTCACCATGCCAATGCTGCTGTTGGCCTGCCTGCCTACCATAATGTTCTGTATCATGTAGCTGCTGCTTCTTCCACCACTATAGCTGCTACTCCCTGCTGCTAATACAACCCACTGCTATTTCCATTATCGCTACTGCTGCTACCATTACCACTACACATCTGCCACTATTACTATCACTACTACCTCTAAACAGCAGCACACACATTTCATGCTTTGTCTGTTCCATGTTATACGGCTACTGCTGCTGCTGCTATTATAGCTGATGTCACTGTTTACCCTACTCTTTCCACATCCACACTGTACTGTTGCTGATCCAAATTAACAGGGAGAAGTTTCCCAGGCTCATTCGGAACAAGCCACTGTTTCTTCTGCTAATTAACACGTGTTTGTGTAAACATGGGCAGGCATTCTTCCCTCCTCTTAACGCATAATATTAAATGCTTGTTCAAAACAAGCCACTACTTTTTTATGACAATAACATCTGTCTTTTTTTTAGATGCTTAGTCCCAAAAGCCACAGTTTTTTCTCATGACGTCATGACGCCTTTGGAGACGGCTTATGGTAGAGAAATAAGCATTCATTGCACAGGCAACAGCTCTGGTAGACATTCCTGTAGTCAGCATGCCAATTGCACGCTCCCTCAAATGTTGTGACATCTGTCGCATTGTGCTGTGTGATCATACTGCACATTTCAGAGTGGCTTTTATTGTGGGCAGTCTAAGGCACGCCTGTACAATATTCATGCTGTCTAATCAGCACCTTGATATGCCACACCTGTGAGGTCGGATGGATTATCTCGGCAAAGGAGAAGTGCTCACTAACACAGATTTAGACAGATTTGTGAACAATATTTGAGAGTCATGGGTCTTTTGTGTATGTCGAAAATGTTTCAGATCTTTGAGTTCAGCTCATGCAAAATGGGAGCAAAACCAAAAGTGTTGCGTTTATATTTTTGTTCAGTGTAGATCTATACAGCTATTAATAGTCAATAGTATATTCTAACAATTTGTTATGTTTTAGGTTCCATACTTCCATTTCAAGAATGGCAGTAAGCAAACAGTACTTATACTCAAATGAAAAATGCATGAAACCATGGTGACTCATTATGTAGCCCTGAAGTCAGAAAATCAGGTAAATCTATTTTTTCTGTATCATATGTAAAAGTCCTGAGTATTCAGCCTCATTCATGTGCTTTACTGTACTTATAATTATATCTGCTTAGGGTTAGGTGATGAGATGTTTATACTGTTAGAACATTTATTACCAGCTCAAGGCTGTGATGTGAGGGAACTGTTAACTTATCTTCAAAAATAACAATTTAAAGGAGAAATACTATGTAGCATAGTTGCTTTAGAGTGCATTCAGAAAGTCTTCAGACCCTTTCAATTGTTTCACATTTTGTTATGCTGCATCCTGTGCTGAAGTTAAAAAAAAAAAAAAATTGTCCCTATCATTCTTCACTCAGTGTCCCATAATGAGAAAGTGAAAGCAGAATGTTCGAAATCGTTGTTACATAACTTAGTGAAAAGGAAAAAACTAAATGTTGCATTGACATAAGTATTCAGAATCAGACCCTTTAAGTACTGAGCTAAAGCACCTTTGGCAGCGATTAGAGCCTCCAGTCTTTTTGGGTTTGTTGCCACAAGGTTTGTACACCTGGATTTGGCAATTTTCTGTCATTCTTCTCTGCAGATACCTCCCAAGCTCTGTCAGGCTGCATGGGGACCATCTATGAATAGCCATTTTGATGTCTTTCCAGAGAGGTTTGATTGGGTTCAAGGCTCTGGGTCAGCCCATCAGGGACATTTACAAAGTTTTCCCTAAGCCACTCCTGTGTTTTTTTGGCTGTGTGTTTAGGGTTAATGTAATTTTGTAAGGTGAACCTTTGGCCCAGTCTGAGGTCCAGTGCACTTTGGATCAAGTTTTCATTAGGAATACCTCTGTGCCTACTTTCCTCCAATTTTCCTTTAACCAGTCTCCCTGTCCCAGCCACTGAAAAACCCTCCTACATCATGATACTAACACAGCTATGCTTCACTGTAGGGACGTTATGATGAGCAGTGCTTGGTTTCCTGCAGAAATGGCACTTTCAATTGAGGCCAAAAAGTTCAATCTTGGTTCCACTAGACCAGAGAATCTTGTTTCTCACAGTCTGAGAGTCCTTTAGGTGCTTATTTATTTATTTTAATATTTTTTTTGCAAACTCCAGGCAAGCTTTTTATGTTTTTTACTTTTTCTGGCCCATCTGCCAAAAAGCCCAGATTGGTGCACTGATGGTTGATCTTCTGAAAGTTTCTTCCATCTGCACACAGCATCTTTAGATCTCAGTAAAAGTGACCATTGGGTTCTTGGTCACCTTTCTTACCAAGACCCCTCTTCCCTGATAATTTAGTTTTGTAGGGCAGCCAAATCTTCTTCCATTTAAGAATTATGGAGGCCACTGTGCTCTTAGGAACTTCCACAAAATTCTCTCTCTGGGCTACACAGGCAATTATTTTCTCCTCATGGCTTGGTTTTTGCTCTCATATACACTCACCTAAAGAATTATTAGGAACACCATACTAATACGGTGTTGGACCCCCTTTTGCCTTCAGAACTGCCTTAATTCTACGTGGCATTGATTCAACAAGGTGCTGATAGCATTCTTTAGAAATGTTGGCCCATATTGATAGGATAGCATCTTGCAGTTGATGGAGATTTGAGGGATGCACATCCAGGGCACGAAGCTCCCATTCCACCACATCCCAAAGATGCTCTATTGGGTTGAGATCTGGTGACTGTGGGGGCCATTTTAGTACAGTGAACTCATTGTCATGTTCAAGAAACCAATTTGAAATGATTCAAGCTTTGTGACATGGTGCATTATCCTGCTGGAAGTAGCCATCAGAGGATGGGTACATGGTGGTCATGAAGGGATGGACATGGTCAGAAACAATGCTCAGGTAGCCCGTGGCATTTAAACGATGCCCAATTGGCACTAAGGGGCCTAAAGTGTGCCCAAAAAACATCCCCCACACCATTACACCACCACCACCAGCCTGCACAGTGGTAACAAGGCATGATGGATACATGTTCTCATTCTGTTTACGCCAAATTCGGACTCTACCATTTGAATGTCTCAACAGAAATCGAGACTCATCAGACCAGGCAACATTTTTCCAGTCTTCAACAGTCCAATTTTGGTGAGCTCGTGCAAATTGTAGCCTCTTTTTCCTATTTGTAGTGGAGATGAGTGGTACCCGGTGGGGTCTTCTGCTGTTGTAGCCCATTCGCCTCAAGGTTGTGCGTGTTGTGGCTTCACAAATGCTTTGCTGCATACCGCGGTTGTAACAAGTGGTTATTTCAGTCAACGTTGCTCTTCTATCAGCTTGAATCAGTCGGCCCATTCTCCTCTAACTTCTAGCATCCACAAGGCATTTTTGCCCACAGGACTGCCGCATACTGGATGTTTTTCCCTTTTCACACCATTCTTTGTAAACCCTAGAAATGGTTGTGCGTGAAAATCCCAGTAACTGAGCAGATTGTGAAATTCTCAGACTGGCCTGTCTGGCTCCAACAACCATGCCACGCTCAAAATTGCTTAAATCACCTTTCTTTCCCATTCTGACATTCAGTTTGGAGTTCAGGAGATTGTCTTGACCAGGACCACACTACTACATGCATTGAAGCAACTGCCATGTGATTGGTTGACTAGATAATTGCATTAATGAGAAATAGAACAGGTGTTCATAATAATTCTTTAGGTGAGTGTATATTGTCAACACTGAAAGCTTTCTTTTTTTTTTTTCAAAGTCATGTGCACACAACGGAATTTACAACAGGTGGACTCCAATCAAGGTCTATAAACATCTTAAAAATGTCTAAAAGTAATTTACTCTTTTTGTGCTGTGGCCCAGACAGTGTAGTAGTACTTTTCACCAGGAAAGTAAGAGTACCACCGATTAAAAAATAAAATAAAATCAACTTTATCCAAGTTTAATTTCTCTGGCCTCTAGCCCTGGCATTGTGGTAACCCCCAGATCAAAATTGTAAGTGTCATAGCAACAGGTCTGAATACTTATGTCCATGCAACATTTTAGTTTTTTCTTTTTCAATAAATTTGCAAACATTTTGAAAAATCAGTTTTCATTTTCTCATTATTTTTATTTTAGTACAAGGATGCAATATAACAAAATGTGGAAAAAGTTAAAAGGATCTTAAGACTTTCCAAAAGCACTGTGTATGAAATGGCGATGCTGATGTTTGCGAATGCAAAGTGTGCTCTTGCCACTAGGTTTCAAGAGGCTGAGCATTTTGCATCAAACATATGTCTGGAATCCATTATTTTGCTGCATTGTTCTTTAGAACAGTGAAAACATTTTTTTTTTTACATTTTATTTTTACATTTTATTTTATGTATTATTCATATACTCACTTTATATATCACTAACATATTTTGCAGCAGATTCAAATCATTCACAATCTAATGTGTTAATCTTATACATACAAACATACTGGGGTCAATTTGACACCAGTTAGCAGGGTACATTTAGAAGGTGGGAGTATTTCTATGTACCACCAGGGATATTAACATTAACCCTTTGACTGCAGGGATACTGAAATAAATCCCTTAAAGTTCAATGCCACCAGACATACTGGAATTAACCCTTTCACTGCCTTATACCCTAGTAATATTTAGCCACCTTACTGTACTAGACCATTAGTTAAGCTGTCATAAATCCCCTTCACTATCCTAAACCACCAGGTATGCTGACATTAACCCTTTCATTGCACTAGATTACCAGGGATGCTGACACTAACACTTTTACTGTCATAGACCATCAAGTTTGCAGACATTAACCCCTTTACTGCATTAGACCACCATGGATATGAGGTCTAGATGGAACATTGCCAGTGATGCAGCTGGAAATTAAGGCTGCTGCCAGCAGCCTTTAAGAGAAGTTGTGTCAGGTAGAGGGAGGCCTAAGCTGTGCTTTTGCACCCAAGATCCTTATCTATAGCACAGCTTCCTGGTATGCTACAATTTTCTTAGCAGGGGCTACTGCAGGTGAAATGTCTGGCCAAACAAGGCTTACATGGACTTAGTTGAGAACTGTCATGGCTGCAGTCTAAAAGGGTTAAATAGGGCAATTAATGGGCAAGAATTATGATGGTAATAAAAAAAAGAACTTTTATTTATTTTATTTTCTATAACTCTTTTAGTGTTGCTAAGCATTGCCCTCAAAATGTTACCCTTATCTTCTTTGTTTGCTAATGCTTTATAAGTTTTGGTGCTGTAGATCCCTTTCAATGTTAACATAGTAAACTTTACTTGTTTCCATAAGGAACAATTTCGGAAAGATTGATATACTGTATTATAACTACTGTAATACCCAAATGAACAATGCAAAAGGACACCACATTTGGTGTCCTTTGAATTTTAGCATGCACCACCCACTCATGGATTGAACTAACACAGTTTATCAATTATTCACAGAGTGTTTCTTAAGGGTACAGCTAACTGTACAAACAAACTGTGGATTTTTCTCATTAGAACTGCATGCAGAAAATCTGCAGAGCAATACAGTAGTAGCACAGTTAATGAGATTCTAAAAAACCTCATACACATGCTACCAAAACTTGACTGGGGTACAGATTTTAAATCTGCAGCATGCCGCATTATGTTGTAGGTTTTATTTGCTGATTTTCCCCTTTGCAATGTAGAGGATGGACATCTGTGACAAACCCACAGCATTTATGCTATTAATTCTGTAACAAAATCTGCATCATTTGGTAAGGATTCTGCTGCTTTAGATTTCTGGCAGATCTACAGTAGATTTTCCCTGCAGAAAATCCACAAGAATATTTTTGTCCCATCTGGACATACATTAAAACTGCATATATTTTTTATTTGCCCTAACAACATTTTGATTTCAGTATATCACTTTTTGTTCCACAGGTCAAACTTGGGACCAAGATATTTCAATACAATATCAAAAATTGCCTGTATCTCCAATGTATTTTGCCGTGCTTTTTTATTTTTCCATCAGCTTCTTTGTTTTGTGAGAAAATAAGTAAAGAATTATTCAAATGCTATTTATGTATTTATAGATGATTGTACTTGGTGAAATTATTGTTGTTGTTGAGTATGCTCTCAGTGAATGGCTTGGGAATGAGAAAATACATAAATACAATATTAAAGATAATCTTGTGCTGAAAGATGTAATAATTACACTGTATTTTCTGTTGCATGTTGATAACAATATTGCATAAAATTTTGTGCATTTGTTTGAAGTACAACATACATTTAGGAAGCAGCTGTAATCTGGGACTTCTGTTGAAAATAATGACTAATTATGGATGTATTCTTACCATTGAGTGCTGTCCAGTGTTTGTTCCTAAACTTCTCTTACGTGCATTTCATGCTAGATTAATCACAGAAGTGAGATTCATCCACCTTTGTAACAAGAGGCTTTAAAGCTAAAGGTACTTGAAAGAAGCTTGTAGGAAACAAGAATAAAAGAGACAAACATAAGCCTCTAACTATGAACTCTACTGCCAAAACAATTAAAAACACACATGTCTATCCCAAAATGGCACGGTAAATTATTTCAGCAAAACATTGATATAGTATGTAGTACTGGCTAGAGAATTTCTAGAAATTTTATTTGGGTCTGTTTTGGCCAAATCAGGTGGCTAACTCTGATTCTGGCCCAAATCAGTTCTACCCAAATCAAAAGTATTCCAATTTCTCTCTCTCTCTCTCTCTCTCTCTCTCTTTCTCTGCAAAAATTCTTCCGAATAAAATCAAATTAAATTCTGATTCTATAAAATCTGAATTTTCAATAAAAGTAGTGGTAATGAGTCAGCAAAAACTGCACTTTTTTGTTAAGCTCACAACAAACATAGAGTTGGAACAGCCTAACAGAACTCTTTACATATTGGGACTTAGGACAAAGGCTCAGTATATGCAATAGAGAAGTTTTTACATGATCCATCATCATGAAGCTAAGTAAGAGAAACATAGATATACACAAAGATGTTTAACTACCATAGTCCACTTCTGGTTCTCATGTCATTGTAGTCATCCATGTTTTAAAGTCAATGGTCTCCTTATCTTCTTCATGGCTTGCACTACCAGTAATCAGTACAAGTATTTGGTCCAGCAAACAAGATTATGCTTTAAACCCAACCATAGGCTTTTCAACTGTGCACTCAACTGACTCTGTTATCGATGGCCTTGTCCTTTGTTTTACAGCTGTTGGATTCTGGGGCCTTCCATAAGTTGACACAAACTCAACATGCATAGAGAGATTGACGAACTGTACTCCTTATCCTATCCATATGTATATATAAAGACTTGGTGAAAAGGCAGTACATTTTATCCCACCAACCTTCATGGTATGTTAGTTGGACATACCAATACATTTCATAAAAGTTTGGTCTTTGATACTCCAATAGCTCACTAAGACCCTATAAAAGTTGAATGGGGCTGAGATGTGCTTAGTCCATGTGACTGATGAACATGACATCACATGGCCTTGAAAGAGACCTTTGCACAGCCCATAGCCTTTTCATACAGCTGATTGATGGGGGTCCCTGGACTCGTATCCCCACAGATCTTATATTGATTATCTATGTTGAGGGAATACGGAATTCCCTAGAGAATCCTCAAAATCTCAAAATATGCATGCATTTTTCCAAATTCAGATTTTGGAAGAAAAAAATTGATTGAACTGCTGAACTTTAAACTCATATAAACAAGTCAGAATTTGTATACATCAGTCTGTGAGGCTGGATCACCTAATCAAATCTTTGCTTGAGACAAAAGAAACTGTAGCTTAGGCTTTCACATCCAGATTTATTAGTATCCACTTGGCCCGGAATTATAGGTGTCTAGTCTTGTTCTTTATTGTTTCTTGCATGGTTTGGAGACAGATTGAAAAGCAAGACAGACAGATTACTAGTCCTAGAACAGTTTGTTCCCTGAAACAAATGTTAGTGGCATGAAGCTACCATGAGACTTAAGCTTTAATTACACTAGCAGATAATCCTGAAGATTATTGCTAACAAGCATTCATAGTAACGCTTGTTAGTGATGATCTGGCAGCGTAATACTGCCACTGCTTACCAGATGAACAAGCAAACACTTGTTCATCGGGTAATTGGAATCTTTCAGCAGGTTTAAAATTCACCATTTGTCAGTGGCAGATCATGCTGTTTCATCACAGTCTGCTGCTGACAAACAATGATTCAGTATGTGGACGAGCGATGGCATTAGCGATCGCTAGTCCCCATACTGTTTGAGGAGATTCCAGCATGTACTAGCAGCAGTCCCCTTCACTGACGAACAGGTGATTGCCGGGAAGGAACGCTTCCCTCTGGACACTCATCTGTTTGATCTGCAGGTCTAATATAAACTTTGCCTACTATACTTGATGTTATAACTCACTGAGCTCACAGTCAATAGGAAAGGAAAGAGAGCAAATTTACCTTTACTAAGCAAAGTCAAAGTCAATTGAGATCTCTGAATAGTTCACATCAGAGTTGCAAACTGTCCAGAAATTCCTGGAATGTCCATAAAAATAGGGTACTTTTTTACATGTGTCCATGATTATATTTTTTTTTTTAGGCTGCTGGTACTAGAGAAGATCACTGTGAATGTAATTCTCTGCATTTTAGAGCTCAAAGTAAATGCTGACAATTGTGTATTAGTATCTGACCTACCTATAAACTTGTATTACTATAACTTGTATTCATAAAAATGGCCCTGGTTGCCATATTTACTAATATATAGATTGTCAACAGCATTCCTACTAAGTGCACATTCAAACTATTGCATTCAAATAATGCATGTATAAGTAGGCAAGTCAGGTACAAGGACACAGTGTGCATCCTGGCAACATAAATGTGTGCATATGCCAAATGTATCAAACAAAAAGAAGATGAATTCAATCCTTCTAGCATAAATTTATTAGCAGTATGCAATTTTTTTTAGCAGTGTATGGGTCTTACTAAAGGCCTAAGTATTTATCCATTGGTTTGAGATTGAGTAACGTGCTGATAGGAATATGGTACTCAGCTTGTGGTTTCTGGGTTGCCAGAAATCATTTTCATTCCTGAAGAACTCCTTTACATGATAAAACTGTAGCAACTTGCATCTACCAATAGGAGGAGATTATGGAGATAAATGTGATGCAATGAGAACTATATAAATTAGTCTTCATTAAGCTCCCTCTGGTGGTGACTGCAGTCAGTCAGAATGTCATAGCTGTGTGAAGGGCAGCATGAAATTTGGAAATCAGTAAAAGAAAATGTAGCTCCAAGCCCAAAAATATATTACAGAGTAAACAAAAATCACAGAAAAAAAAAGATAAAAAGCAAAGATAAAAACATCCTGCGCAAAATCATAAATAAATTTGCAGATGTCCATGCCTACATTTTTGAAAAATCACAGAAAACAGATAATAATGTACTAACACAATATATGAAAGTATTATATATGGACTAAGCCCTCTGATATGATAAAATCCGAGACTCTCAGCCAAAATATTTTAATGGAAACACATCTGTGCCACCTACCCACACCAAGGTGGTCTCAGTCAGGCAGGTCCTACTCTAAACTTACCTATGCCATTGGGCATTTATGTTCAGGAGCGCAGACCCTGCACATATAGTGTGCTGCTCCTATTCACCTCTATGTGCATCCAGCACCCGACGAGAGTAGGACCTCACAGCTATATGTACCACCTAATCAAGGTCGCCTGTGGGATAGGCGGGGCAAAAGTATACAAGAATGCTACTTCCTGGATAAAATAGAAGAGCATTCACACTTGAAGGTACCACTCCCTCAAGTGTATACTACAAACTAAACAAAAATTACTGAGAAAAGATTAAAAAAAAACTAAAATAAAAGCATCCTGCACAATATGATAAATAAATATGCAGATGTCCATGTCTACATAAAAAAAAAAAAACTGATAATAATGCACTAACACAATAGATGCAAGCATTTTACATGGACTAAGCCCTCACTCTGATATAATAAAATCCCCACCTCTCAGCCAATACATTTTGATTAAAACATATCTGTGCCCGTCTACCCGCATCAAAGTGGTCTCAGTCAGGCAGGTCCATGCCGTTGGGCATTTACGTTCAGGAGAGAATGTTGGACCTTAAAATTGCATGATGTAAAAGCAATAGATAAAAATGCTAACTTTATTTTAAACTAAATGTTTTTGATACTCTATATTATGTTTCTATTATGGTGTATGCAATGCATAAAATGTGATTCTTTACATGAAAACCTACAAGATCAAACTAGCCTCAAATACATTATTATTGATGGAGGGCATTATCATGGAATGCTGAGTGATCTAGAAACGTTATTAGTGGGAGTTTATCAAGCCCTGCACTTCAGAATTCTGGATTCAAAAAGCTGCACAGGAGGACTTCACAACTTTTTAGGATTATTTACGTCTTTACACCACTCGCTGCAGTTTTGAAAAGTGGGTGGGAAAGTGTTTCTTGTTAGTCTGTTGAACTGATTTAAAGGGATGTCCACTTTATTTCAACCATTATTCATATATTACGAGGGGTCTTCAAAAAGCTTCCACACTTTTCTATTTTCTTTGCAAACGGTGAAGGTGAGAGGAGCAGTAATTGATCGTGGCTGAGACTGTCATGTGACTAGTCTGTCTTAAAAGCCCGCTCAACATGCACTTTATTATGAATTGTCATACTAAGGTGAAGATGGCTGCGAAATGTATGAAATGCACCAAAGAGGAACAGTGTTCTATCATATGCTTTTGTGGGCAGAAGCACAAATTCATCTCTGCATGTGTCATTTATAAGTGGATTGAAATGCTTTAAAAATGGCTGCACTAGTGTGATGGATGCTTTTAGGTGAAGAACATTTTCATGTGATAATGTGAAAGCAGCAGTGCATTAGTGGATACTCGCAAAACCTTTTTTTTGATGATGGCATTAATAAGTTGGTACAAGTCTGAGAAAAATGCATTGCAAAGGAAGGTGACTATGTAAAAAAAGTAATGTAATTTCTAATACAGTTTAAAAAAAAAAAGAGTCTCTCTTTTCCTAACATACCTGTAACGTCGCAATCTCTGTATCTGGATTCCAGTCATGTGATACCACTGTGTTTCTTTCAGTAACGTTGCATCCATTGGATGGGTTCTCCACCTTCTGGTTTCCTACTGGTCCTGACAGCATCCCTGCACATCTAATTTACAGGGGTGTATTCTCCAGAGCCTTAACCCCTTTGGGACACAGCCTTATTTCACCTTAAGGACCAGGCCATTTTTTGCAAATCGGACCAGTGTCACTTTAAGTGGTGATAACTTTAAAACGCTTTGATTTATCCAGGCCATTCTGAGATTGTTTTTTCGTCACATATTGTACTTCATGACACTGGTAAAATGAAGTTAAAAAAAAAAAAAAATTATTGATAAAAAAATACAAAATTTACCAAAAATTTGTAAAAAATTGCAATTTCTCCACTTCTATAATACATAGTAATACCTACAAAAATAGTTATTACTTTACATTTCCCATATGTCTACTTCATGTTTGGATCACTTTGGGAATAATCTTATTTTTTTTGCGGATGTTACAAGGCTTAGAAGTTTAGAAGCAAAACCCAATTTTTAGGGACCAGTTCAGGTCTGAAGTCACTTTGCGAGGCTTACATAATTGAAACCACCCAAAAATGACCCCATTCTAGAAACTACACCCCTCAAGGTATTCAAAGCTGATTTTACAAACTTTGTTAACCCTTTAGGTGTTCCACAAGAATTAATGGAAAATAGAGATACAATTTCACTTTTTTGGCAGATTTTCCATTTTAATAATTTTTTTCCATTTAGAAAGCAAGGGTTAACAGCCAAACCAAACTCAATATTTATGGCCCTGATTCTGTAATTTACAGAAACACCCCATATGTAGTCGTAAACCACTGTACGGGCACACGCAGGGCGCAGAAGGAAAGGAATGCCATATGGTTTTTGGAAGGCAGGTTTTGCTGGACTGTTTTTTTTTACACCATGTCCCATTTGAAGCCCCCCTGATGCACCCCTAGAGTATAAACTCCAAAAAAGTGACCCCATTTTACAAACTACAGGATAGGGTGGCAGTATTGTTGGTACTAGTTTAGGGTACATATGATTTTTGGTTGCTCTATATTACACTTTTTGTGAGGCAAGAAATAGCTGTTTTGGCACAGTTTTAATTTTTTTTTATTTACAACATTCATCTGACAGGTTAGATCATGTGATATTTTTATAGACCAGGTTGTCACGGACGCTGCGATACCTAATATGTATACTTTTTATTTATGTAAGTTTTACACAATGATTTCATTTTTGAAGCAAAAAAAATCATGTTTTAGTGTTTCCATAATCTGAGAGCCATAATTTTTTCAGTTTTTGGGCTATTACCTTAGGTAGGGTATGATTTTTGCGGGATGAGATGACGGTTTTATTGGCACTATTTTGGGTTACGTGTGACTTTTTGATCGCGTGCTATTACACTTTTTGTGATGTAAGGTGACAAAAAATTGTTTATTTAGCACAGTTTTTATTTGAAATTTTTTACGGTGTTCATCTGAGGGGTTAAGTCATGTGATATTTTTATAGAGCCAGTCGATACGGACGCGGAAATACCTAATATGTATACTTTTTTTTTATT
Source organism: Bufo bufo (assembly GCF_905171765.1). Taxonomy (NCBI): domain Eukaryota; kingdom Metazoa; phylum Chordata; class Amphibia; order Anura; family Bufonidae; genus Bufo; species Bufo bufo. The sequence continues at coordinate 358,875,038 of NC_053391.1, read as the reverse complement.
TATGTAAGTTTTACACAATAATATCATTTTTGAAAAAAAAAAATCATGTTTTAGTGTCTCCATATTCTGAGAGCCATAGTTTTTTCAGTTTTTGGGCGATTATCTTAGGTAGGTTCTCATTTTTTGCGGGATGAGATGACAGTTTGATTGGCACTATTTTGGGGTGCATATGACTTTTTGATCGCTTGCTATTACACTTTTTGTGATGTAAGGTGACAAAAAATGGTTTATTTAACACAGTTTTTATTTTTTATTTTTTACAGTGTTCATCTGAGGGGTTAGATCATGTGATATTTTTATAGAGCCGGTCAATACGGACGTGGCGATACCTAATATGTATACTTTTTTTTATTTATGTTAGTTTTACACAATAACAGCTTTTTTAAAACAAAAAAATTGATGTTTTAGTGTCTCCATATTCTGAGCCATAGTTTTTTCTTTTTTTTTTTGGGCGATTGTCTCAGGTAGGGGCTCAATATTTGCGGGATGAGGTGACGGTTAGATTGGTACTATTTTGGTGGGCAAACGCCTTTTTGATTGCTTGCTGTTGTACTTTTTGTGATGTAAGGTGACCAAAAAATTGTTTATTTAGTTTATTTTTACTTGAAACTTTTAATTTTTGGGGGGAAAACTTTTTTTTTTTACTTTTGTTTTCACTTTTTTTTGTCCCACTTTGGGACTTGAACTTTTGGGGGTCTGATCCCCTTTACAATGCATTCCAATACTTCTGTATTGGAATGCATTGGCTGTATGAGTAATACTGTGTGTATTACTCATACAGCTTCCGGCCTGTGAGATCCAGGGGGCTGGATCTCACAGGCACGTCAGAGGAAGGCATCGCGCTGACTTTCCTGCCATCGGGTTCCCCCACAGCCGCATGGGGACCCGATGGCACTGCCTGCCGCAACCGCAAGTAAAAGCCGCAAACCGCAGGTCTGAATTGACCTGCGGTTTGCGGCGATCGCCGACACAGGGGGGTCACGGGATCCCCCCGTGCATTTAGCCAAGGTGCCTGCTTAATGATTTGAGCAGGCACCTTGTTCTGATCACCGCCCGCCGGGCGGCAGTGATCGGAAATACACATGACGTACCGGTACGTCATGTGTCCTTAAGTACCAGGACAACTTGCCGTACCGGTATGTCATGTGTCCTGAAGAGGTTAAAGGAGTTGTGCAGGTCATACATATTGATGTATCGTCAGGATAGGTTATCAATATCAATCTGATCAGCGGAGGTTCCACACACAAACCCTTACCAATCAGCTGTTTGAAGAGGAGCCAGTTTCCATGTGAGTGTTGTCTCCTCTGGAGCCATAAATGGAGCGAGTACTTCCTATACATCAGGTAGTGTGATGAAGAGGAAGTAGTGCTTGCATTTATCACCGCCGACTATTCTAACAGCTGATTAGCGGGGGGCCGGGTGTCCTGACGATAGCTCATCAATATATATGGCCTGCACAACACCTTTAACAAACAAGCTTGTGGAGGATATGTCTACTGCACAGGGGCAAGATAATTCAGGAGATGTGATGATGCTCCCTACTCTCTGCCCATGTAAATTAGATGTGCGAGGATGCACTAGGAGTAGGAGGAAACTTAAAGACACAGAAGCAAGACAGTGGATGCAATGTTACTGGAAGAAAGACGTGGGTCACATGAATAGAAGGCAACTATGGAGATAACAGCAATATAGGTAATGAAACTGGACAACCCCTTTAAGACAGATTTATTAACTATGACTTTTTAAAAAGTCATGAAAATTGTTGCAATGTGTAAAAGAGATTCACGCTGATTATAATGCAATGTCAAATTTTCTAAGAAATACAAAAATCTAACCAGTGCAAAGAAAATGAATGCCTATTGGAAATGTGAATCATTTCTTTTGTTTGATTCACCTGCTCCACATAAAAACAGAGGAAACGTACTGCTGGCTCGAACACAACAATAGGCTCAAAAGTCCAGCAAATAGCCTCATTTGGAGATACCAATCACTTGCTACTAAAATCTCTGGGTTGATCCAGCAATAACATTACATTAAGTATTATTATGCCCTGTGTGTTCATTAATGTATAAAAGGAGGGCAGCCCATTGCACTAATTTGTTCTTGTGGGCCCAAAAAGTCCTAGCCTGTCAAGGACACCATAAAATGGCTTATGTAGACCAGGCCTACGTGCTTCCTTTTTATTCTTAATGATCAGGTCCCAGATAATCAATTTAAAGTGGTATTTAGATTATGAAAAAGTAATCCCCTATTCAGAGGAAAAATGATGATTATTAGATCAGTGGGGTTCAGACTACTGGGACCTCACTGATCATGAGCACAGGAACATCATACCCTGAAATGAATGTAGTTCTTGGTTGAGACATGCACCATGCCTCTCCATTCACTCTCTTTAAGACAGTTTAGTACTATGGTCCAATGAATGGAGCAGCATGGCGTATTATTCCCCAGTCCCTCCATATATTTCAAGGTCCCTTCCTCATAATTATCAGTTGGGATCTCAGTGTGCAGACCCCCACCTATCTAATAGGTATTCCCTATCCTATCGTTAGTGTATTCTGTGCTATAACCTGACTATCCTTTTATTTATATACCTAATCCCTATAGAAGATTAGCAGTTTTACACCTAGACTGATTACATAGACACTGTAGTAAAACATGGTTAGGTCTGGCTTTTAACATTGACAATACAATACAATATAAAACATCAGAGCCCGTTAAAGATGGAAGACCTTGGTACAATCTATTTAACATACTTGTATACAGTATATCTGGAAAATCCAGAATAAAAGCTCTAATAAAGCCTAACTAAGCTTGATGCATACCCACCAGTAGTATATTAATTCTGTTTGTTTTCCATAGACTAACAACCTGCTGAAGTATTCCAAATTTAATAAACAGAATAAAGCACCCAATCTCCTTCATTTATTTTCTGTGCCTTGGATAAAGATGACAAACTAGGAATTAGTGCATATATTCAATTACATTAGAAGAAAGGGGTTGATTAAGTAACCGTGTACAACATAAAGTTATCATTTTTCATTTTAAAATATTGCAGGAAATCAACAAGTATAACTGCTGATTATCTCTCATATCACTGTGTGACCAATAAACATTACAACGATTACCCAGAGGAGAGGCACAGAAAATCAGAGTCTTTTGTCCCAGTCATTTCTTGGTTAGGATTATGACTACCGAATGAATTATAGGCCAATTTCCATGTTAATTGTGAAAATGCATGGCCCTGAACACAAGCGTATTGTAATATATATATGAGTTCATTTACATGTATGTGTATAGTATGCAATACTGTAAGTGCTATTGTGTCCTTTTTCAGCTTATTTATAATGTTTATATATTATTATAGAGGCGTATAAGGTCTGATATATAACATTCATACTCCCCATTGTCATGTTTGTTGATGGTAAGGCCGCCAACACAACACCCATTCCCTAGGCACCCATGTCTTTTTATGCTTTAGCCCTGCAACTTATAACTAGCCTTAAAAAAATTATTATAAAATCTGCACATTTGTCAGATGATAACCAATAATTTAACCCCTTAGTGACCAACCTGTTTTTCCTATAATTTTTTATTCCCCCCCCCCCCTCGATATAGATGTATCAGTTGTTATCTTTAATGGTGCAATATTGGGGTACATATAACTTGCTGACTAACTTTTAATAACTCTTTTTTTTTTGGGGGGGGGGGGATTTTGTAGCATTAATTTTTTGACATAAATTACATTATTACTTTATTTTCTGGGTCAGTACAATTACAAAGATTTTTTTATGCCTTACTACTGTACTTTTGCACAATTCTTTATTTTTGGTGATGAATAACCAAAAAAACAGCAATTCACCAATTTTTTTTACTGCTTTCACCTACAGGATAAATGACATGATTGTGTAGTGCGGGTCATTATGGATGCTTAATACCAAATATATCAATGGGATTAAATTTTAGCCTCTTTTTCTATTGAAAAACATTTTGATCCCTTCTATAATACACTGAAATTGATTATGCAATGCAATGTATTATTCTGTCAGTGCTATACTGACATCCACAGTAGAATGTGCCAGAGAGGTGCAGCCTGCTAGGATACAACACAGCTGGGGCCTTCATTAAGTTCCAGCCGGACGTACACAGACAGTGGCACTCCATGATCTCAGTGGTGGGATGCCAATGGGAGACAGTGGAAGTCTACTCCCTCTGTAACTGCTTAGATGCCACTGTCACTAATGAATGCACTACCTAAATGGTTAAGTGGTTCAGATCAGAGCCTCTTAGTGACCACTATAACAAAGTATATTGGTGGTCACTAAGGTGTTAAAGGCAGTCTGTTGCCTCCAAAATCAGTTTAAAGGTAAGAAAACCGCCTAATAGGGTAGGAACTTTAAAAGAAAACCATACCTTTTTTGTGAAAATTCTCTTCTCTAATTCTGAGAAATGCTTCTTTTTATTTGTATGCAAATTATATTTTTGGTGCAACATGGGTGAGGACGCTCCATTCAGTGCACCAGGCTATACCAGCGTCATTACTACCAGGCACACTGGTTCGGAAACACTGGCATATAAGGAGGGGAATGGGCATATGAAGGGAGAGAATGGGCATATAACAGTGTTTCCCAACCAGCGTGCCTCCTGCTGTTACAAAACTACAACTCCCAGCATGCCCAGACAGTCAAAGCATGCTGGGAGGTGTAGTTTTGCAACAGCTGGAGGCACGCTGGTTGCGAATCACTATTATATGCCCATCCCCCCCCCCACCTTATTTTATATTCACTGTTTGAAAATTAAATGGAGAGAAATTAACTGAATTTCTCCTCCATTTCATGCACCATACCCACCTGGCCTGCTGCAATCCTTCCCATGCAGATGCACCAGAGTACTGGGAGGAAGTGGCTTTAAAGAGAACCTGTCACCTGGAAAACACATATTAAACCAACCACAGTACCTTAAAGTATCCCCCAGTGTGTTGCTAATTATGATGACAGTTTTAATATCTGTTGGCACCTTCTCCAAGTCAGGCTTGAAGTCAAGGGGGCAGCGGCCTCCTTGCTTCAAGGCACGATAAGCCTGCCCCTTACCCCTCCTCTCTACATTGTGATGGACATCTTGCCGTGATGCCTGGACCACGCACTTCTCGCGCATACTACTGTTGTATGATTTGTTCTACTAATAAATTATTGTGTATTATCATAAGTGCGCTTTTGATTTGGTGTTTTGTTCAATACAGAACTGCCCTACACTTTGTGAATGGTACAGTGACAAACCCATACTACTTGAATAATATAATTAACCCAGTCATTGTGCCTCTACATGAACAACACAGGCCTAATTTCATCTTCATGGACAACAATGTGCCAGCTCATCAATGTTGCATCATTAGGTAGCAGCTGCTGGAGACTGGGGTACATCAATGGAGTGGCTTGCACTTTCTCCAGACCTAGATTCTATTCAAAACCTATGGAATCAGCTGAGTCGCCATGTAGAGTCTCATAACTCTGCACCCCAGAATCTCAATGGCCTAAGGGCCGCCCTTCAAGAAGAGTGGGATGACATGCCTCAGCAGACAATAAGTCGACTTGTGAACAGCATGAGATGTTGTTGCCAAGCTGTAATTGATGCTCAAGGCCACAAGACAAGTTATTGAGACATTTTTTGTGGTGATATACCCACCACTGTTGCTGGCTTTGGATTCAATACATTGTTTGAGATGAGCAAATCACCATTGCATGCTTAATTGCCCTACTTTCATAATATAATATGTCTGTAGCATGAACTTTTTAAGTTTTCCATAAATTTCACCCAAAAGCAAAATATCCTTAACTTTTTGTGAGTAGTGTATATTTGACAGTTGCATATACAGTATGTCATTACACTGTGATTAAGCTTACTCCAATAAGGTCTGCAGATTTGGAGATTCATTACGTAAGGAAGCTGGAATTGTGAAATGTATTATTCTGTGGCATGTACGCAGTGAGTATTATACTCTTTAGTATTTTTCATCACATAAATTGTGGTAAACAGTATTTCAGAACAAACACTTTGATTCAAGGGTTCAGGAGGGTTAGGGAATATCAAAGCAAAACATTTAACTGCAACAAGGCTCATGTTTATCGGCTCAGACTGAAGTCTTCAATCTCACGTGGAAACGTAATTCCAAGAGTGACAAACCAAATGTGACCTGTAGGTCAGCCAGAAACCGTATAAATATTCAAAAGATTGGCTATTCATAGGATTTGTAGTGAATTGTTTAACTTTGGCTAATAGTGTCACTTTGAATATACATGCCCTGCTTGCTGATTGAACTAAATCCCTCATTATAACTGTGATCCTCTTTAATATTGGAATGATAAGGTAATGTATTATTATTGAGAGCAGATCCACATGTCTTCATGCTAAGTTGTAAGGTTTCTGCTTCAGGAAATCAATGGATGCTATGTATAAAACTTAATAACGTACCTTTTTCTACAGGTTGAAGAACAGTAGACCACTGTGCTTAAAGCCTGTACAGCAGAATACAGAGGCAGAGTATGGAGGCAGACAATCTTGGCGAACTTCTGAACACTAGTATCTGCATTTGCATATGACCTAAGGCTAGAGTTACATAAATAAATGTATGTGACACTTACAGTCAAGATTCTATTTGGGTCCAATTAATTTGACCCCAATATAATCCTTTCCAATGGCGACCAGAATTTCACCCACACAGCTTTTCAGGGCAGATTTTGATTCGGGTCCAAATTGAATTGAACGGTCAATTTGGTCTAGTTGGACCCAAACAGAATTTACAGCAATCTGGTCATCTATTTTCTTTATCTTCTGACCTGAAAATTATGGCTGCCATTTTGAGGGACTAGACCGAAAGGAATCACAAAAGTTTCCGTTTTGAAAAATTCTAAATGAATTCAATGAATTTAGATTCAAAATATGCATCTCTACCCATAGATTTTCACCACCCAAAAGACAGTTTTGGCATTACTGTTTTTAATACCCAAATATTTTTTGCAGAGTAAGCTCTGTAAGTTTGCTTAACCCCTTCACGATGGCCATACTTCTATATACGTGCTATCTACACATACCCCGCGCAGATAGCACGTAAATAAATGTTATGGCAGCTCTTTAATCCAAGTGTTGCAAATTGCTTTGATTAAAGCTTCTGCCCCTGCACTGCTTCTGTCAGTAACAGTGCAGAGTCCAGTAATACCGGCAAGGAACCAATCAGAGTGGTCCCTTGTCGGTGATCGCTCCAATTGTTTAGTCTATGCAGACTAAACAATTGGAGCGCAGCTGTGTAAAAATGGCGGTTTCAGGCTCTGATCTGCACTCTGCAGATCAGAGCCTGAAATCAGGCATTAGCTGCTCTGTGCCCCCAATCTGTGCCCCCTGCCCCGATCTGAGCCCCCATCTGTGCGCCATAATGTGTCCTGCCAGCCCCTTCTGTGCCCTCTGCCCAATCAGCACCAGCTGCCCATCTATGCCCCCTCCATTATTGTTGGGCACGAATATTCGAATAGCGAATATTAATTGCGAATATCGGCACTTTCAGAATTCGCAAATATTTAGAATATAGTGATATATATTTGTAATTTTGAATATTCAAGATTTTTATTTTCATCAATAACCTCCCTTCTTGCTTGTGGGGGAATGAGAAGGCTGCAATATCTTTGTCTGAGCTTAGCAACATCCCTAGCAACCAATAGGAAAGTTGCCTACCCCTTACTATATAAGAACCTCCCCAGCAGCCCTTGTATGCAGTATTTTGCAGATCTTAGAGAGAAACAGCAGTGTCCATGCTGTGCTCTCTGCTTTCCTGTGTCATTACATTAGATAGTTAGTTAGTTAGTTAATTAGATAGTTAGTTAGCTTGCATATATAATACAGATAGTTAGTGGGAGATAGTCAGTGTAGGTTAGTGATATAGTGTAGCTGATTCTGCTGTCCATACGTACATGCTACATACAGTACATAGTTATGTATGTATATACAGTGCCTTGCAAAAGTATTCACCCCCCCCCTTGACTTTTTTTGTATTTTGGTGCCTCACAACCTGGAATTAACATGGATTGTTTGAGGATTTGCATCATTTAATTTACAGAACATGCCCACAACTATGAAGATGTGTTTTTTTTATTGTGAAGCAAACAACAAATAGGACAAAATAACAGAAAAAGTCAATGTGCATAACTATTCACCCCCCTAAAGTCAATACTTTGTAGAGCCACCTTTTGCTGCAATTACAGCTCGGATAAGTCTCGCTTTGTATAAGTGTCTATGAGCTTTTTACATCTTACCACTGGGATTTTTGCCCATTCCTCCTTGCAAAACTGCTCCAGCTCCTTCAAGGTGGATGGTTTGCACTTGTGAACAGCATTCTTTAAATCTGACCACAGATTTTCTATTGGATTGAGATCTGGGCTTTGACTGGGCCATTACAACACATTTACATGTTGCTTTAGCAGTGTGTTTGGGGTAATTGTCCTGCTGGAAGTTAAGCCTCCGTCCTAGCCTCAAATCACGCACAGAGCAGTACAGGTTTTGCTCAAGAATATCCCTGTATTTCGCACCATCCATCTTTCCCTCAACTCTGACCAGTTTCCCAGTCCCGGCTGCTGAAAAACATGGTCTTCTTTGGGTGATTTGATGTTTTGGGTTTGCGCTAGACATAGCATTTTCGTGATGGCCGAAAAGTTAAATTTTAGTCTCATCAGACTAGAGCACCTTCCTCCATACATTTTGGGAGTCTCCCACATGCCTTTTCGCCAACTCACAACATGCCTTTTTATTTTTAGCTGAAAGTAATGGCTTTCTGGCCATTCTGCCATAAAGCCCAACTCTATGGAGCATGCGGCTTATTGTCGTCCTATGTACAGATACTCCAGTCTCAGCTGTGGAATCTGCAGCTCCTCCAGGGTTACCTTCGGTCTCTGTGCTGCCTTCTCTGATGAATGCCCTCCTTGCCTGGTCTGTGAGTTTTGGTGGGCGGCCGTCTCTTGGCAGGTTTGCTGTTGTGCCATGTTCTTTCCATTTGGTTATGATAGATTTGATGGTGCTCCTGGGGATCATCAACAATTTGGATATTTTTTTATAACCTAACCCTGACTTGTACTTCTCAGCAACATACTAACTTGTTTGGAGAGTTCCTTGGTCTTCATGGCAGTGTTTGGTTAGTGATGCCTCTTGCTTAGGTGTTGCAGCATTTGGGGCCTTTCAAAAAAGGTGTGTATATGCAATGACAGATTATGTGACACTTAGATTGCACACAGGTGGACATAATTTCACTAATTATGTGATTTGTGAAGGTAATTAGTTACACCAGAGCTTTTTATGGGCTTCCTAACAAAGGGGGTGAATACATACGCACATGCCAATTTTCTGTTTTCTATTTCTAAACAATAGTTTTATTTATATATTTTTCTCATTTCACTTCACCAACTCAGACTATTGTGATTAACAAAACATTGAACTTAACAAAATACGGAAAAAGTAAAGGGGGGTGAATACTTTTGCAAGGCACTGTATGTATGTATTCTACATACATACATACATAGTCCTGTAATATCACAAGTTCACAACAATACTTAGTGCACCAATTACTAATAAGTAGTCAGACCTGTTAAAATGTGAAGTTGCAAGTATAGCGCCAAAATATTCACATCATTAGTGCCAATTTCGCAATCGCAAATATATTGGAGCACTCTATCTGCATATAAAGCTATTGTAATGTTCTGCTGTGCCGACCATTTTCTCCAGTATCAGGAAACTTCTAGCAGCTTGAAAAATATAGCTATAGTGACCCACGGCTGTATTTCATGCGCATTACGCGAATATTACATTGCCGATTTTTCGCGATCAACAAAATAATCTCGAATTCGCAAATATATAACAAATATTCTGCCAAATATTTGCTAAATATCACGAATTTGAATATTGCCCCTGGCGCTCATCACTACCCTGCATGGGCCAGCTCCTGGCTCGAACTGTCCACTGCCCCCATCTGAGCCCCCTGCCCCCATCTGTGCCCCCTGTTGCTGTCCTGCTGAATGTGATGGCGTCGGCTCAGTTCCTGAGTTCCCTGAGTTCCTGTATGCTGACACTCTGCTATAACCCCTTAGATGCCAATGGGTTAATAGAGGAAAAGGGCTCACTCTCTCAACCATCGGGCTGCCAAGCTGCAATGGCAGCGGCCAGATGGTTGCCGTGGCAACTGGATGCCTTCCAAATGCATCCAGTGTTGCCATCTATCAGGAAACCTGATAGTACTATACTTGGCAATGCAAGAGCATTGCAAAGCATAGTACAGCCAACAGCCCCACTGGATCTTCAAGATCCAAGTTTGACTTAAATAAAGAAAAAAGTGTTAAAATAAAAAAAGTAGAAAACAGAAGTAAAAATTTTTTTTTTTTAATATTAATTAAAAAGAAAATAAACAGCCTTTTCACATATCCGCTCATTTATAAGAGATTTTAAAATTTAAAAAACATAATTGGTATCGCCACATCCGTAATGACCTGATTTATAAAATGATTATGGTACTAATCCCGCATGGTAAATGCTGTAAAAGTTAAAAAAAAATGCTTCACCTCTCAAAAAAAAAAAAAAAAATTATAAAAAGTTATAAAAAAGTCATATAACAAAAATTATATCAATTAAAACTACAGCCAATCCCACAAAAAATAAACCCTCATATAACTATGTTGACAGAACAATAAAAAAAAGTTATGGGTCTTAGATTTTGGTGATGCAAAAATATGTTTATAAGGGCTCATTCAGACGGCCGTATGCTGTCCGCAAAAATACTGAATGCTATCCGTTTTTTTGCGGATCCGCAAAATAAATGAAACATGTCCTATACTTGTCCGTGAAAATCAGGACATGGCCCCATTGAAGTCTATGGGTCCGCAAAAATACTGAATGCTATCCGTTTTTTTGCAGATCCGTTTTTTTGCGGATCCGCAAAAAAACGGATAGCATTCAGTATTTTTGCGGACAGCATACGGCCGTCTGAATGAGCCCTTAAAAAGTGATTTTATCATATAAAAGTCGTATAACAGTATAACATAAAAAGTGCTCAAAAAGTCATATAGGCCCTAAAATTATACAAAATCAAGCTCTCACACAGCTACACTGATGGAAAAATCTAAAAGTTATGGGTCTTTAATTTGGTGATGCAAAAAAAAAGTGTTAAATAAAAAGTGATTTTGTGATATAAAGGGGTAGAACATAAATAAAACAATATAAATTTTGTATCACCATAACCATATCAACTCACAGAATAAAATTATCTTATAAAATATACCACATGGAAATCCCCATAAAAAAAAATAACACTAGCAGAATTGCAATATTAGCCTACTTCACCTCACAAAACATTAAATTAAAGGGATCAAAAAGTTATATGTACCACAATTACAGCCAATCCCCCAAAAATGTAGGCCCCACACAGCTTAATCAACAAAAAATAAAAAAGCTATGGCCTTAAAATCAATTTCAGCAAATTCCACGTTAGAAAATGCAGATGCTGCTCCTTTTGAATTCTCCCGTCTGCTCATACAGCAGTTTATGACTACATATAGGGTGTTGCGGTGTTCAGGAGAAAATGCGTAACACATTTTGGGGTGCTTTTTCTCCAGTTATCTCTTGTTAAAGGGGTTGTCTGGGTTCAGAGCTAAACCTGGACATACCCATATTTTCCCCCAGGCAGCCCCCCTGATGTTAGCATCGGAGCATCTCATGCTCCGATACGCTCTCTTGCCCTGCACTAGATCGCTCCCCCCGGCAGTGTGTTCGGTTACTCAGATGGGCATGTTTTAGCGCTGCCCTAGCCATTTTACTGGCTAGGACAGCGTTAAAGCCCACCCATCAGTGCCATTGACATCACCGGACTTCCTGGCAGCCCCATGGAGAGCCTGGTTCATCACTGTAACTCCTGAAAATGCCTTTGCCCTGCGCGATTTAGCGCAGGGCAAATGAGAGCATCGGAGCATGAACTGCTCCAATGCTCAAGTCAGGGGACTGCCTGGGTGAAAATGGAGGTATGTCCAGGTTCAGCTCTCAACCCGGACAACCCCTTTAAAGTGAAAAATTTAAGCTTAAGTGACTTTTTCTTGTAAAAAATATAATTTTTCATTTTCACAGACAAGTGTTTCTAAATAATATGAAACACCTCTGAGGTAAAAGTGGTCAGTAAACCCCTTAATAAATTCTTTGAGTGGTGTAGTTTCCAAAATGAAGTCACTTTTTTTTTTTGGGGGGGGGGGTTCTTTTGTTGGGGTGCCTTAGTGTGTCTTCAAATATGACACAACACAGAGATGTCTGACTACACTCATTTCTCTTTTTCCCCAGGTGAAGGGCAGTCATATATTCATAGATGATTTCTAGGCTGTCAGCTGGGAGCAAGTCGTGTAATGATAGACAGGATGCTCCTCGCTATGTGAGCAGATCAATTTGTACTTCTGGCTTCATTTGAGTCAGAAAACTGGCGAAAATGAACATTAATTTGTTGGGGCGACTGAGCACGCCCCCTCCTGGCCATTGTCACGCCCCTTATATATATATTTTTTTTTAAAGGCACAGTTAAAAAGTTGCAAACACATAGTTTGCAACTTTTTAACGTCATATTTCAGGAACAAGGCAAATGATAAATCTCCCCTTCTATTCATTCTGTTCATGGCTTACATCCAGTGACACAGCTAGAAATGACTAGGCCCCACAGCAAATTTATGAACTGGGTAACTCCCCCAGCAACAAATGAGTGATACATTAGCATCACATTCCTGTGTGGGACGGGTAGTGACCTCTCTTTATTGCTGGGACTGGGGTGATCTTCCCAGGGCTTTTTTTCTGGCGGAAAGCGCCGGCTCGCCCCGCCCCCCTTTAGTTACTGGGCCCAGCCGGCCCGCTGCTAGTAGCGTCGCTAGAGGGGGGCGAGGGGGGGCGCCCCCGCTATTTTGTTCTTTGCCCCTCTGGGTCTCCCAGGTGAATACTAATGAGCGCTTCCATTATGGAAGCGCTCATTAGTGTACCGAAGGACCAGGAAGGGGGCTAATGGAAGGCATATGGGAGCTAATTTGAGGCATATGGGGGCTAATTGGAGGCATATGGGGGCTAATTGGAGGCATATGGGGGCTAATTGGAGGCATTTGGGGCTAATTGGAGGCATATAGGGGCTATGGGGGCTAATTAGAGGCATATGGGGCTAATTGGAGGCATATGGGGGCTAATGAGGCATATGGGGGCTAATGATGCATAATGGGGGCTAATGAGAGGCATCATGGGGGCTAATTAGAGACACAATGGGGGCTAATTAGACTATTAGAGGCATATGGAGGCTAATGAGGCATATGGGGGCTAATGAGGCATATGGGGGCTAATGAGGCATAATGGGGGCTAATTAAAGACATAATGGGGGCTAGTTAGGCATATGGAGGCTAATTAGAGGCATAATGTGGGCTAATGAGGCATAATGGCTTATAATGGGGGCTAATAAGAGGCATAATGTCGGGCTAATGAGGCATAGTTGCTTATAATGGGGGCTAATGAGGCATAAGGGCTGATATGGGGGCTAATGAGAGGCATGGGAACTGATATGGGAGTGATGAGAGGCATAATGAGGGCTAATGAGAGGCATAATGTGTCATCCACAGATGCCCCCATAACAGTGTGTCTTCCACAGATCCACCATAACAGTACGCCTGCGCACTGACGAGAGACAGAAAGAAGGGGAAAGAATGCGCGGAAGCAAGCAGAGGACGGCACAGCAGACGACTGAATAGCTTCTTTTGTAAGTAAATTGTTTTATTATAAATGTATCCATGCATACCGCAATTCTCTCATATTTTGTAATCTTATTTACAGTACAGACCAAAAGTTTGGACACACCTTCTCATTCAAAGAGTTTTCTTTATTTTCATGACTATGAAGGAATCAAAACTATGAATTAACACATGTGGAATTATATACATAACAAACAAGGGTGAAACAACTGAAAATATGTCATATTCTAGGTTCTTCAAAGTAGCCACCTTTTGCTTTGATTACTGCTTTGCACACTCTTGGCATTCTCTTGATGAGCTTCATGTGATGGTAATGTCTGTAAAGTGCTTTGTAAGTAAACAAAGACATAAATAATTAAAACTTTGCTATAGCCACTAAGTAGTGATGAGCGAACCCCAACTGTATAGTTCTGGTTCGTATCAAATTTTGGGGTGTTTGTGACACGGACCCAAACCCGAACATTTACGTAAAAGTTCAGGTTCGGGTTCGGTGTTCGGCGCTTTCTTGGCACTTTTTGAAAGGCTGCAAAGCAGCCAATCAACAAGCGTCATACTACTTGCCCCAAGAAGACATCACAGCCTTGCCTACTATTGGCATGGCTGTGATTGGCCAGTGCAGCATGTGACCCAGCCTCTATATAAGCTTGGGTCACGTAGCGCTGCACGTCACTCTGCTGATTCAAGCATAGGGAGAGGTTGCTGCTGCGACGTTAGGGCGAGATTAGGCAGATTAACTCCTCCAAAAGACTTAATTCAGTGATCGATCTCCAGCTGTGGATCATCGAAGTGCTAATATTGAATTGCTCACTTTTTTTAGGCTGCCCAGAGCGTTTTTATATCACTTTTTTCTGGGGTGATCGGCGGCCATTTTGTGGCTTGTGGTGCGCCAGCACAAGCTACCAAAAAGTGCATTTAACCATCAATAGTGTGGTTATTTTTTGCTATATCCTACATCAGCTGCAGGCTGAGCCTGTGTCACCAAAGTGCATTTAACCATCAACAGTGTGGTTATTTTTTGGCCATATACTACATCAGGTGCAGGCTGAGCCTGTGTCACCCAAGTGCATTTAACCATCAACAGTGAGGTTATTTTTTGGCCATATACTACATCAGGTGCAGGCTGAGCCTGTGTCACCCAAGTGCATTTAACCATCAACAGTGTGGTTAATTTTTGACCATATACTACATCAGGTGCAGGCTGAGCCTGTGTCACCCAAGTGCATTTAACCATCAATAGTGTGGTTATTTTTTGGCCATAAACTACATCAGGGGCAAAATGAGCCTGTCACCCAGCGCCTAAAAAATAGACCTGACATTTATATTCCTCCAAATCAGTACTGTTTTAGCTGGTCAAGTTATTTGTAGTGACCGTAAAAGCACAGTTTTTGTTCTGGGTTGAAAAACTATTCCCAAATTTGCCATTCTCAAAATAAGTAGTTTCTGCTATATCAGGCCTACTTTAAATCTATCCCAAAAAGGATATCTTAGATTCAAGGTGCTGATAGTGTCATTCTGAAAAACTTAACACACACGCTACCGTGCAGATACAAGTCTAATTCTGTGATTAAAGGTATATCTGTCACACAGCGCGAAAAAAATAGGCCTCACATTTCTATTCAACCAAATCTGTACTGTTTTAGCTGGTCAAATTATTTGTAGTGACCGTAAAAGCACAGTTTTTGTTCTGGGTTGAAAAACTATTCCCAAATTTGCCATTCTCAAAATAAGTAGTTTCTGCTATTTCAGGCCTACTTTAAATCTATCCCAAAAAGGATATCTTAGATTCAAGGTGCTGATAGTGTCATTCTGAAAAACTTAACACACACGCTACCGTGCAGATACAAGTCTAATTCTGTGATTAAAGGTATATCTGTCACACAGCGCGTAAAAATTAGGCCTCACATTTCTATTCAACCAAATCTGTACTGTTTTAGCTGGTCAAATTATTTGTAGTGACCATAAGAGCACAGTTTTTGTTCTGGGTTGAAAAACTATTCCCAAATTTGCCATTCTCAAAATAAGTAGTTTCTGCTATATCAGGCCTACTTTAAATCTATCCCAAAAAGGATATCTTAGATTCAAGGTGCTGATAGTGTCATTCTGAAAAACTTAACACACACGCTACCGTGCAGATACAAGTCTAATTCTGTGATTAAAGGTATATCTGTCACACAGCGCGTAAAAAATAGGCCTCACGTTTCTATTCAACCAAATCTGTACTGTTTTAGCTGGTCACATTATTTGTAGTGACCGTAAAAGCACAGTTTTTGTTCTGGGTTGAAAAACTATTCCCAAATTTGCCATTTTCAAAATTGTGGTGAACGGGAACAATGAGGAAAACATCTAATAAGGGACGCGGACGTGGACATGGTCGTGGTGGTGTTAGTGGACCCTCTGGTGCTGGGAGAGGACGTGGCTGTTCTGCCACAGCCACACGTCCTAGTGAACCAACTACCTCAGGTCCCAGTAGCCAGCAGAATTTACAACGATATTTGGTGGGGCTCAATGACGTTCTAAGGATGGTAAGGCCTGAGCAGGTACAGGCATTAGTCAATTGGGTAGCCGACAGTGCATCCAGCACGTTCATATTATCTCCCACCCAGTCTTCTGCAGAAAGCGCACAGATGGCGCATGAAAACCAAGCCCATCAGTCTGTCACATCACCCCCATGCATATCAGGGAAACTGTCTGAGCCTCAAGTTATGCAGCAGTCTCTTATGCTGTTTGAAGACTCTGCTGCCAGGGTTTCCCAAGGGTATCCACCTAGCCCTTCCCCAGGGGTGGAAGAGATAGAATGCACTAACGCACAACCACTTATGTTTCCTGATGATGAGGACATGGGAATACCACCTCAGCACGTCTCTGATGATGACGAAACACAGGTGCCAACTGCTGCGTCTTTCTGCAGTGTGCAGACTGAACAGGAGGTCAGGGATCAAGACTGGGTGGAAGATGATGCAGGGGACGATGAGGTCCTAGACCCCACATGGAATGAAGGTCGTGCCACTGACTTTCACAGTTCGGAGGAAGAGGCAGTGGTGAGACCGAGCCAACAGCGTAGCAAAAGAGGGAGCAGTGGGCAAAATCAGAACACCCGCCGCCAAGAGACTCCGCCTGCTACTGACCGCCGCCATCTGGGACCGAGCACCCCAAAGGCAGCTTCAAGGAGTTCCCTGGCATGGCACTTCTTTAAACAATGTGCTGACGACAAAACCCGAGTGGTTTGCACGCTGTGCCATCAGAGCCTGAAGCGAGGCATTGACGTTCTGAACCTTAGCACAACCTGCATGACCAGGCACCTGCATGCAAAGCATGAACTGCAGTGGAGTAAACACCTTAAAAACAAAAAGCGTAAATTCCCACCTAGCCACCCTCGATCCCTGGCCCTGAATGCCAGCATTTCTAAACTACTGGCCTATGAAAAGCTGTCATTTAGGCTGGTGGACACAGACAGCTTCAAACAGCTCATGTCGCTTGCTGTCCCACAGTATGTTGTTCCCAGCCGCCACTACTTCTCCAAGAGAGCCGTGCCTTCCCTGCACAACCAAGTGTCCGATAAAATCAAGTGTGCACTGCGCAACGCCATCTGTGGCAAGGTCCACCTAACCACAGATACGTGGACCAGTAAGCACTGCCAGGGATGTTATATCTCCCTAACTGCACACTGGGTAAATGTAGTGGCGGCTGGGCCCCAGGCGGAGAGCTGTTTGGCGCACGTTCTTCCGCCGCCAAGGATCGCAGGGCAACATTCTTTGCCTCCTGTCTCCTCCTCCTCCTACTCAGCTTTCTCCTCCTCTTCTTCCACCTGCTCATCCAGTCAGCCATACACCTTCACCACCAACTTCAGCACAGCCCGGGGTAAACGTCAGCAGGTCGTTCTGAAACTCATATGTTTGGGGGACAGGCCCCACACCGCACAGGAGCTGTGGCGGGGTAATGAACAACAGACCGACGAGTGGTTGCTGCCGGTGAGCCTCAAGCCCGGCCTGGTGGTGTGCGATAATGGGCGAAATCTCGTTGCAGCTCTGGGACTAGCCGGTTTGACGCACATCCCTTGCCTGGCGCATGTGCTGAATTTGGTGGTGCAGAAGTTCATTCGCAACTACCCCGACATGTCAGAGCTGCTGCATAAAGTGCGGACCGTCTGTTCGCGCTTCCGGCGTTCACACTCTGCTGCTGCACGCCTGTCTGCGCTGGGGCGTAACTTCGGCCTTCCCGCTCACCGCCTCATATGCGATGTGCCAACCAGGTGGAACTCCACCTTGCACATGCTGGACAGACTGTACGAGCTGCAGCAGGCCATAGTGGAGTTTCAGCTGCAGCACGCACGGGTCAGTCGCACTGCGGAACAGCACCACTTCACCACCAATGACTGGGCCTCCATGCGAGACCTGTGTGCCCTGTTGCGCTGTTTCGAGTACTCCACCAACATGGCCAGTGGCGATGACGCCGCTATCAGCGTTACAATACCACTTCTATGTCTCCTTGAGAAAACACTTAGGGCGATGATGGAAGAGGAGGTGGCCCAGGAGGAAGAGGAGGAAGAGGGGTAATTTTTAGCACTTTCAGGCCAGTCTCTTCGAAGTGACTCAGAGGGAGGTTTTTTGCAACACCAGAGGCCAGGTACAAATGTGGCCAGACAGGGCCCACTACTGGAGGACGAGGAGGACGAGGATGAGGAGGAGGATGAGGATGAAGCATGTTCACAGCGGGGTGGCATCCAAAGCAGCTCGGGCCCATCACTGGTGCGTGGCTGGGGGGAAACACAGGACGATGACGATACGCCTCCCACAGAGGACAGCTTGTCCTTAACTCTGGGCAGCCTGGCACACATGAGCGACTACATGCTGCAGTGCCTGCGCAACGACAGCAGAGTTGCCCACATTTTAACGTGTGCGGACTACTGGGTTGCCACCCTGCTGGATCCCCGGTACAAAGACAATGTGCCCACCTTACTTCCTACACTGGAGCGTGATAGGAAGATGCGCGAGTACAAGCGCACGTTGGTAAACGCGCTACTGAGAGCATTCCCAAATGTCACAGGAGAACAAGTGGAAGCCCAAGGCGAAGGCTGAGGAGGAGCAAGAGGTCGCCAACGCAGCTGTGTCACGGCCAGCTCCTCTGAGGGCAGGGTTAGCATGGCAGAGATGTGGAAAAGTTTTGTCAACACGCCACAGCTAACTGCACCACCACCTGATACGGAACGTGTTAGCAGGAGGCAACATTTCACTAACATGGTGGAACAGTATCTGTGCACACCGCTCCACGTACTGACTGATAGTTCGGCCCCATTCAACTTCTGGGTCTCCAAATTGTCCACGTGGCCAGAGCTAGCCTTTTATGCCTTGGAGGTGCTGGCCTGCCCGGCGGCCAGTGTTTTGTCTGAACGTGTATTCAGCACGGCAGGGGGCGTCATTACAGACAAACGCAGCCGCCCTTCTACAGCCAATGTGGACAAGCTGACGTTCATAAAAATGAACCAGGCATGGATCCCACAGGACCTTTCCATCCCTTGTGCAGATTAGACATTAATTACCTCCCCTTAACAATATATTATTGTACTCCAGGGCACTTCCTCATTCAATCCGTATTTTATTTTCATTTTACCATTATATTGTGGGGCAACCCAAAGTTGAATGAACCTCTCCTCTGTCTGGGTGCCGGGGCCTAAATGTGTGACTGTGGCCTGTTCCAGTGGTGGGTGACGTGAAGCCTGATTCTCTGCTATGACATGAAGACTGATTCTGTGCTGACATGAAGCCAGATTCTCTGTTACGGGACCTCTCTCCTCTGTCTGGGTGCCGGGGCCTAAATATGTGACAGTGGCCTGTTCCAGTGGTGGGTGACGTGAAGCTTGATTCTCTGCTATGACATGAAGACTGATTCTCTGCTGACATGAAGCCTGAATCTCTGTTACGTTACCTCTCTCCTCTGCCTGGGTGCCTGGGCCTAAATATGTGACAGTGGCCTGTTCCAATGGTGGGTGACGTGAAGCCTGATTCTCTGCTATGACATAAAGACTGATTCTCTGCTGACATGAAGCCTGAATCTCTGTTATGGGACCTCTCTCATCTGCCTGGGTACCTGGGCCCAAATATGTGACAGTGGCCTGTTCCAGTGGTGGGTGACGTGAAGCCTGATTCTTTGCTATGACATGAAGACTGATTCTGTGCTGACATGAAGCCAGATTCTCTGTTACGGGACCTCTCTCCTCTGTCTGGGTGCCGGGGCCTAAATATGTGACAGTGGCCTGTTCCAGTGGTGGGTGACGTGAAGCCTGATTCTCTGCTATGACATGAAGACTGATTCTCTGCTGACATGAAGCCTGAATCTCTGTTACGGGACCTCTCTCCTCTGCCTGGGTGCCTGGGCCTAAATATGTGACAGTGGCCTGTTCCAGTGGTGGGTGACGTGAAGCCTGATTCTCTGCTATGACATGAAGACTGATTCTCTGCTGACATGAAGCCTGAATCCCTGTTATGGGACCTCTCTCCTCTGCCTGGGTGCCTGGGCCTAAATATGTGACAGTGGCCTGTTCCAGTGGTGGGTGACGTGAAGCCTGATTCTTTGCTATGACATGAAGACTGATTCTCTGCTTACATGAAGCCTGAATCTCTGTTATTGGACCTCTCTCCTCTGCCTGGGTGCCTGGGCCTAAATATGTGACAGTGGCCTGTTCCAGTGGTGGGTGACGTGAAGCCTGATTCTCTGCTATGACATGAAGACTGATTCTCTGCTGACATGAAGCCTGAATCTCTGTTATGGGACCTCTCTCCTCTGCCTGGGTACCTGGGCCTAAATATGTGACAGTGGCCTGTTCCAGTGGGGGGTGACGTGAAGCCTGATTCCCTGCTATGACATGAAGACTGATTCTGTGCTGACATGAAGCCTGAATCTCTGTTATGGGACCTCTCTCCTCTGCCTGGGTGCCTGGGCCTAAATATGTGACAGTGGCCTGTTCCAGTGGTGGGTGACGTGAAGCCTGATTCTCTGCTATGACATGAAGACTGATTCTCTGCTGACATGAAGCCTGAATCTCTGTTATGGGACCTCTCTCCTCTGTCTGGGTGCCGGGGCCTAAATATGTGACAGTGGCCTGTTCCAGTGGTGGGTGACGTGAAGCCTGATTCTCTGCTATGACAGGAAGACTGATTCTCTGCTGACATGAAGCCTGAATCTCTGTTACGGGACCTCTCTCCTCTGCCTGGGTGCCTGGGCCTAAATATGTGACAGTGGCCTATTCCAGTGGTGGGTGACGTGAAGCCTGATTCTCTGCTATGACATGAAGACTGATTCTCTGCTGACATGAAGCCTGAATCTCTGTTATGGGACCTCTCTCCTCTGCCTGGGTGCCTGGGCCTAAATATGTGACAGTGGCCTGATTCCAGTGGTGGGTGACGTGAAGCCTGATTCTCTGCTATGACATGAAGACTGATTCTGTGCTGACATGAAGCCAGATTCTCTGTTACGGGACCTCTCTCCTCTGTCTGGGTGCCAGGGCTTAAATGTGTGACAGTGGCCTCTTCCAGTGGTGGGTGACGTGAAGCCTGATTCTCTGCTATGACATGAAGACTGATTCTGTGCTGACATGAAGCCAGATTCTCTGTTACGGGACCTCTCTCCTCTGTCTGGGTGCCAGGGCCTAAATGTGTGACACTGGCCTCTTCCAGTGGTGGGTGACGTGAAGCCTGATTCTCTGCTATGACATGTAGACTGATTCTCTGCTGACATGAAGCCAGATTCTCTGCTATGGCATGAAGAGACTGATTCTCTGCTATGGGACCTTTGTCCAATTGATATTGGTTAATTTTTTTTTATTTTTATTTTAATTCATTTCCCTATCCACATTTGTTTGCAGGGGATTTACCTACATGTAGCTGCCTTTTGCAGCCCTCTAGCTCTTTCCTGGGCTGTTTTACAGCCTTTTTAGTGCCGAAACGTTTGGGTCCCCATTGACTTCAACGGGGTTCGGGTTCGGGACGAAGTTCAGGTCGGGTTCGGATCCCGAACCCGAACATTTCCGGGAAGTTCGGCCGAACTTCTTGAACCCGAACATTCAGGTGTTCGCTCAACTCTAGAGAGGATGCAGCTGCTGTTAGGGTGAGATTAGGCAGGGATTAACTCAGCAAAAACACTTAATGAAGTGATAGATCTACAACTGTGAATCATTCAACTACTGCTAGGTAATTGCTTACTGTTTTTAGGCTGCCCAGAGCTTTTTTCTGTCACTTTTTTCTGTGGTGATCGGCGGCCATTTTGTGTCTTGTGGTGCGCCAGCACAAGCTGCCACCAAGTCCATTTAACCATGAAAATATAATAAATTGGTGGTTGGCTCACACTCAGGTGATTATGGGCAGGTGCTACTAACTCACAACTTGGGTGCCCGAACCCAAAAGAATTAGTGAACAATAGAAATAAAAAGGAGTGAGCACTCACACCATCTGGACCATAGGGAATAATTAATATTTAATAAATGGTAAACAGTATATCGCATCAACATTCAAATCCAATAAAATTACATAAAATAGTGGATGGTACCAACATAAAATCACACTGATGAATGGTAATTGTGCAAACCTTGCGTAATTGGTATTCAAAGCTGACACTTTGCACCGCGTAGAGTTGTATGGTAACAAAACCAATCTAAATAGTGGTGATACCGTAGACCGCAGTCGGCAGCTCTAATGTCCCAGTGAGAAGTTCATATAACTCTGGATTATTACTGAAGTGTCCACGTACATAGAGATGTCTCTCAATATGGCAGTCTCTCCACAATTGATCCGATATAACCACACAGGGCTATAGATAATAGGTGCACAGTTCAGGTTCCTACCTTATCCCAAGTTGTACCAAACTGTTCCACGCTGGGCCGTCCTACCACGAGCAGCGAGTGATGCCGGCTGCTTCGGCGTCTCACGTCACAGATCTCGGGTTGCTGACGTCACGATATCGCGGGAACACAAAATTCGGCTGATATGGATGATAGATCGTTATTGGAACCTGTAGTTAACTCCTGTGTCCTAGAAATGTATTAATGGGATTCCTTATCGCATGGCCATGCAATGTATTTCATCAGAATCCAGTGGGTTAGGTGGGCGCTTCTCTTCCAGTCTCCATTTAACCATCAATAGTAGTTTTTATTTTTTGCTATATCCTACATCAGGGGCTTGGCTGTGCTTATTGTCACCCCTAGAAACTTAGGATAGAATTTTCTATATTTTATTGAGGGGTGAATTTCACTTGCAAAAATAGCAATCCCCTAAATCTGGTGTTCCAGCTGTGGCTAGCCAAGTGTAATACTGTCTGCTGTCTGGCAAAGGATATATTTTTTTCTGGGGTGAAATTCAATTGCCAAAATGGCAATACCCTAAATCCAGCTGTGGTTGGACAAGTTTTTTAGTGTCCGTCAAAGCATAGTTTTTGTTCTGGGTTGAAATTCAATTCGCAAAATAGCAATACCCTAAATCAGTGGTTTCTGCTGTTGCAGGCCAAGTTTAAATCTGTCTGTAAAAGGGTATATTTCACAAACTGTTAAATTACAATTGCTGAAAGAAATGCCTTTAAATTTGCACGCACTATTGTGCATCTCACATAGTGTATTTCTGTCCGTAAAAGGGTATATTACATTCAAGGTGCAAATTCAAGTGCTGATAGGGTCATCCTCAATAACTTCACACGCTACTGTGCATCTCCAAGTGTAATTCTATCCGTAAAAGGAAACCTTTCATCCAGGGCCTAAATACTAGGCCTACAAATTATATTCAGCTAAATCTGTGGTTACTGCTGTGCCTGTATAAGTTTAATACGGTACATAAATAGATAGCCAGATAGTGTTAGGTGCCTGTAAAAAAAAGGCCTGAATTTGAATTCAATACAATGGGCCAAATAATTTTTTTCTTATTGTGGTGAACGGTAACAATGAGGAAAACATCTAGTAAGGGACGCGTCACCATGTCACACGGCAGCGTTCAGCTCTCCATCTCACAAACATTTGAGAGAAAGCGTAAATTCCCACCTAGCCACCCTCGATCCCTGGCCCTGAATGCCAGCATTTCTAAACTACTGGCCTATGAGGTGCTGTCATTCAGGCTGGTGGACACAGACAGCTTCAAACAGCTCATGTCACTTGCTGTCCCACAGTATGTTGTTCCCAGCCGCCACTACTTCTCCAAGAGAGCCGTGCCTTCCCTGCACAACCAAGTATCCGATAAAATCAAGTGTGCACTGCGCAACGCCTTCTGTGGCAAGGTTCACCTAACCACAGATACGTGGACCAGTAAGCACGGCCAGGGACGCTATATCTCCCTAACTGCACACTGGGTAAATGTAGTGGCGGCTGGGCCCCAGGCGGAGAGTTGTTTGGCGCACGTCCTTCTGCCGCCAAGGATCGCAGGGCAACATTCTTTGCCTCCTGTAGCCTCCTCCTCCTATTCGGCTTCCTCCTCCTCTTCTTCCACCTGCTCATCCAGTCAGCCACACACCTTCACCACCAACTTCAGCACAGCCCGGTTTAAACGTCAGCAGGCCATTCTGAAACTCATATGTTTGGGGGACAGGCCCCACACCGCACAGGAGCTGTGGCGGGGTAATGAACAACAGACCGACGAGTGGTTGCTGCCGGTGAGCCTCAAGCCCGGCCTGGTGGTGTGCGATAATGGGCGAAATCTCGTTGCAGCTCTGGGACTAGCCGGTTTGACGCACATCCCTTGCCTGGCGCATGTGCTGAATTTCGTGGTGCAGAAGTTCATTCACAACTACCCCGACATGTCAGAGCTGCTGCATAAAGTGCGGGCCGTCTGTGCGCGCTTCCGGCGTTCACATCCAGCCGCTGCTCGCCTGTCTGCGCTACAGCGTATCTTCGGCCTTCCCACTCACCGCCTCATATGCGACGTGCCCACCAGGTGGAACTCCACCTTGCACATGCTGGACAGACTGTGTGAGCAGCAGCAGGCCATAGTGGAGTTTCAGCTGCAGCACGCACGGGTCAGTCGCGCTGCGGAACAGCACCACTTCGCCAACAATGACTGGGCCTCCATGCGAGACCTGTGTGCCCTGTTGCGCTGTTTCGAGTACTCCACCAACATGGCCAGTGGCGATGATGCCGTTATCAGCGTTACAATACCACTTCTATGTCTCTTTGAGAAAACACTTAGGGCGATGATGGAAGAGGAGGTGGCCCAGGAGGAGGAAGAGGAAGAGGGGTCATTTTTAGCACTTTCAGGCCAGTCTCTTCGAAGTGACTCAGAGGGAGGTTTTTTGCAACAGCAGAGGCCAGGTACAAATGTGGCCAGACAGGGCCCACTACTAGAGGACGAGGAGGACGAGGATGAGGAAGAGGTGGAGGAGGATGAGGATGAAGCATGTTCACAGCGGAGTGACACCCAATGCAGCTCGGGCCCATCACTGGGGCGTGGCTGGGGGGAAACGGAGGATGATGACGATACGCCTCCCACAGAGGACAGCTTGTCCTTACCTCTGGGCAGCCTGGCACACATGAGCGACTACATGCTGCAGTGCCTGCGCAACGACAGCAGAGTTGCCCACATTTTAACGTGTGCGGACTACTGGGTTGCCACCCTGCTGAATCCCCGGTACAAAGACAATGTGCCCACCTTACTTCCTGCACTGGAGCGTGATAGGAAGATGCGCGAGTACAAGCGCATGTTGGTAGACGCGCTACTGAGAGCATTCCCAGATGTCACAGGAGAACAAGTGGAAGCCCAAGGCGAAGGCAGAGGAGGAGCAAGAGGTCGCCAACGCAGCTGTGTCACGGCCAGCTCCTCTGATGGCAGGGTTAGCATGGCAGAGATGTGGAAAAGTTTTGTCACCACGCCACAGCTAACTGCACCACCCGCTGATACGGAACGTGTTAGCAGGAGGCAGCATTTCACTAACATGGTGGAACAGTACGTGTGCACACCCCTCCACGTACTGACTGATGGTTCGGCCCCATTCAACTTCTGGGTCTCCAAATTGTCTACGTGGCCAGAGCTAGCCTTTTATGCCTTGGAGGTGCTGGCCTGCCCGTCAGCCAGCGTTTTGTCTGAACGTGTATTCAGCACGGCAGGGCGCGTCATTACAGACGAACGCAGCCGCCTGTCTACAGCCAATGTGGACAAGCTGACGTTCATAAAAATTAACCAGGCATGGATCCCACAGGACCTGTCCATCCCTTGTGCAGATTAGACATTTATAACTACCTCCCCTTACCAATATATTATTGTACTCCAGGGCACTTCTTCATTCAATCCTCTTTTTTTTAATTTTGACATTATATTGCGGGGCAACCCAAAGTTGAATGAACCTCTCCTCCGTCTGGGTGCCAGGGGCCTAAATATCGTAAACTGGCCTGTTCCAATGGTGGGTGACATGAAGCCTGATTCTCTGCTATGGGACCTCCCTCCTCTGTCTGGGTGCCGGGGCCTAAATATCTGACAGTGGCCTGTTCCAGTGGTGGGTGACATGAAGCTTGATTCTCTGCTATGACATGAAGCCTGATTCTCTGCTATGGAACCTATCTCCTCTGTCTGGGTGCCGGGGCCTAAATATCTGACAGTGGCCTGTTCCAGTGGTGGGTGACATGAAGCCTGATTCTCTGCTATGACATGAAGCCTGATTCTCTGCTATGGGACCTCTCTCCTCTGTCTGGGTGCCGGGGCCTAAATATCTGACAGTGGCCTGTTCCAGTGGTGGGTGACATGAAGCTTGATTCTCTGCTATGACATGAAGCCTGATTCTCTGCTATGGGACCTCTCTCCTCTGTCTGGGTGCCGGGGCTTAAATATCTCACAGTGGCCTGTTCCAGTGGTGGGTGACATGAAGCCTGATTCTCTGCTATGACGTGACGCCTGATTCTCTGCTATGGGACCTCTCTCCTCTGTCTGGGTGCCGGGGCCTAAATATCTCACTGTGGCCTGTTCCAGTGGTGGTTGACATGAAGCCTGATTCTCTGCTATGACAGGAAGCCTGATTCTCTGCTATGGGACCTCTATCCTCTGTCTGGGTGCCGGGACCTAAATATCTGACAGTGGCCTGTTCCAGTGGTGGGTGACATGAAGCCTGATTCTCTGCTATGACATCAAGCCTGATTCTCTGCTATTGGGACCTCTCTCCTCTGTCTGGGTGCCGGGGCCTAAATATCTGACAGTGGCCTGTTCCAGTGGTGGGTGACATGAAGCCTGATTCTCTGCTATGGGACCTCTTTCCTCTGTCTGGGTGCCGGGGCCTAAAGACTGTTGGTACTCAGGAGAGGGCGAAGGAGAGATAGGAACCGGGCCGGCACCTCTGCCTACATGTAGTTCCCCTTAACTGAAACTGAACCAGTTAATAAACACACAGGACAACAGGTAACCTTTAGCTGGGTGATGATCGGCCACAGCTTATTTATTTTAAACGGAAAAACCAAAGAACATCATCTTGGAGCGGTATGCCAACCGCCGGACTCCCGGCTGGCAAGTACGCCATCAGCCATCTCCAACACTCCGCTGTATCAAATGCCGCCAGCTGTGACTTCATATCTCAAATCATACCGCCATTCTTAAAAGAAGAAGACAACGTAAATATCTTAAAACAACGATTATACATGTTCCTACACCTTCTTTCCAACTATGTCTTTTATTATCATTATTTCTTTATCTCTTTTTATTTTTTTATTTTTTTATTATCACCCCTGGAGAAAACCAGAATCCCCAAGGAAACTCCACGCTGAAACTACCCATTCAAGGGCGGGAGGGTGGGCAACTCGGCTTCCGCTGACAAAGAGGAAGTGCAGCAGCAGGGGAGGGGGTTATATAACCTGGTTAGAGGGAGGAGACATATCCTACGCCCCTATAGTGACGTATTACCATAATACCATTAACCCCTTAGGTACCTAAAAACACAGGGCAAGGTGCTACACATGACCCAAGGCTGGGAAGGGGAAGGGGGACCACCAGTCTCTAAGCACCCTCCCTAAAAAGTCGGGCGCTTGCCATATCTGACAGTGGCCTGTTCCAGTGGTGGGTGACATGAAGCCTGATTCTCTGCTATTGGGACCTCTCTCCTCTGTCTGGGTGCCAGGGCTCTCTGGATCCATGTTTGGTACAAGGCTGGTTCTAACTTTGTGAGAAAGAGATCGAGGGACATTTTCTAATGCCCTTACATCATTATTATGCAATAAAAAAAGTCACAGATTACACATATGCACGTATGTGCAGCATAATTTGCTACCTCTTGACCTTTTAAGGCTACATTCACACTTGCACTAACAGGGTCTGTACTAACGCTAGCCCATGTGTGCTGCTGGAAGTCCTCTCCAGCCCCATTCACCATAATGGGGACGGGCCGGAGGTCCAGCTACAGCATGGCAAACATGCCGAGAGGCGGCCGGACAAAAACTGCAGCATGCAGTTCTCATAGGGAGCTGCAGCAAATTCTTCTGGGACTGCGGCCAGTATTGGCTCCCTATTACTGCAGCGCTGGTAGCCAATGCATAAAGAAGACACATCCCGATCTATGGCCAGAGGTCTTGGAATGCGACGATGGAAAAATATCTTCTTTTTTTTGTAAAGGGTTTTTATTAAAAGTTAATCAGGTAATTTATGTGTACCTTGTCTTCAAATAACAAGTCCTCATATGGCTGCATCAATTAATAAATAAAAAAGTTATAGCTCTTAGAAAGTGACAATCAAATAATTTTAAAAAATTGCTTTGTCACTAGTGCCCAAAATGCATGCAGGGGAAAAGGGTTCATGATGTCTTTCATGATTCCTTTTAATGTAGTCTTTAAAGGGTTTCTACCACCAGAAATACTGTTATGTAGCTGACTGCGATGCGCTAATGTCAGCACTACATAACAGTATGTTTCTAACATTAGTCCCTGCATTCGTTTTTGTTAAAAAAACACTTTTATTATATGCTAATGAGCCTCTAGGTGCTATGTGGGCGTAAAATCAGCACCTAGAGGCTCTGTCCACTCACGCTTTATCCCGACCAGGTCCAGTGTTCTGCCTGCCCAGCTCCTCTTGATTGATGCCACTGTTCCCTGCATCGTTGGCGAAATCCCGCGCCTGCGCCGTTCACTTCTGTCTTCGGCGCAGGCGCAGTTAATGAATGATGCGATCCTGGTGCCGGATTCCTCACTGTGCCTGCTCCGACTACGTCACAGTGAGGAAGCCGGCATCAGAAGAGCGGCCTTCACTCACTGCGCCTATGCCGAAGACAGAAGTGAACGGCGCAGGCGTGGGATTTCGCCAACGATGCAGGGAGGCCTGGGCGGGCAGAACACTGGACCTGGGCGGGATAAAGCGTGAGTGGACGGAGCCTCTAGGTGCTTATTTTACGCCCACATAGCACCTAGAGGCTCATTAGCATATAATAAAAGTGCTTTTTTTTAACAAAAACGGCTTCAGGGACTAATGTTAGAAACATACTGTTATGTAGTGCTGACATTAGCGCATCTCTAATGTCAGTCAGCTACATAACAGTATTTCTGGTGGTAGAAACCCTTCAATAAAGAGTATATCCAGTAAGTGACATATGGTTGGAATCAGAGTCTCTCATTACTTTATCCTACCCTTATGTTGCATTACAATTGGCAGCACAATTAAAACTTGTTTTTCTACGGAGATATGATTTAACAGGGTTACACTTCACCTACCTATGGCTGTCAGCAGTTTGATGGGTAAAAACTGCTGACACACCTCCCTTAGCAGAGCTCCAAATGCCCTGAATATAAAGAGTTAGCAGTCTGGCTGCCTTCATCTGTCATAAGGAGACGCTTGTTGAGTTTAATGTATAGACTGTATACAGTAAGTTTTTGCGCTCCTCCTAGTGACAACCGGGGAGCTAGATGACTATGGTAGTGTAGGGAATTTGGAGCTCTATAACAGAAGATAGAGATAAAAACACTTGTAAAGCAGTTATACTAATGCAAATTGAAAGCCATGCTTTCTCCGACAAGAACAAAAATATTCTTGACTATTTTGCCTGCCTTCGTCATCTATAGACATGTTTGGAATTCAACCTTGACTATATTGAAGCATATATTTGTCCCCTTCTGGTATGAAGCAGCTATCAGTCCCAGATTGAATTTACGGTAAACTGTTGTAGATAGCGCAGGAAACTATTATTTTCCTGAATTACTTCTTTTTAAAGGATTTCAATCAGTTGTGACTTTTAAGCGCTTTGGATATTTAGTTTAGTGTTTAAATGCCTTTTTGCTATTGATTTTTTAATCCTTTCCCCTAATGGATGTGAGAATTGTCTTACCAAAAATTACTAATCTTTCCATGTATTTACTTTTAGTACTACTCATAGTATAATGATAAAATAACTTAGCTGTAAAATAATGCGATCATCATTTATCAACGTCATCAATTGTGGAAATGATTAGATTAAATTCTTACAGGTGTCAAAGAATGATGTCATTTTCAATTAAAAAACAAATCAGCACAGAATATTGCTCAATTGACTGCCCCAGAAGGGTTGCTGCTGCTGATGAGCTGTGATTCATCTGTGAGTCACCAGTTATATTGCTGAAATAACCATTACCCATGTAGAATAAGGTGTCTGTGTAATGATGCATAATAGTAATATTAATAATATGGCCATTTAAAATGCAGAATAATAAAGTAAACTAAAGCTAATGGATAAAAGTACTCTACAAACACAACTTTTTCACTTGTACTGTAGTGACAGCCAAGTTACTTTAGTTCAAGTGTGAGCACACAGTCCATTCACATTATTATGACCATATCCAGAGTAACTGGCATGTGTAGCATGACAACAGCTAGAAGGCTTGGAGTGACTTAATAAGCCCCTGGTAGGTTTTCACGGGTATGAAGTCATGCTGACTGCAGTACATCCCACAGCTACTGGATGGTATGTGGGGGAGAACCCATAGACCAAACACGAAGATCAAAGTGGTTCCACAGATGCTCAGTTGAGTTCAAGTCTAAGAAATCAGGGGGCTATGGTAGTACTTGCTAGTCTTGGTCATGCACCTCCAACCAATGTTGGACATTTCTAGCCATGTGACATTAGCATTCTCTTGATGAAAGATCCCTTCCACCCAAGGTAGGACAATCAGCACGTATGAATGTACATGATCTGAAAGGATGGATTCATACCCAAATTGGTTTAGAGTATCTTCCACATCGATAAGTGGCCCAGAGAATGCCCCCAGACCATAACACTGCCACAATCAGCTTGCTTTCCCAGAAATGGTTGAAGGGTGTTTGCTCTCTGATGTTTCCCCCCTGACACGCCAATGTCCATGTGTTTGTTGAAGCAGAAAATGTAACATATCAGAGAAGGCAACCCTTTGACAATCAATATAGGTCAAATTCTGATACTGCCTCAAAGAATGGAAACCTTTTTTGCAAGAGCAACTAATTAGCAGAGCATCATAAGCAGTAGGTTTCAATGAACTGTTGTTTTCAGCATGTGTCTGGTAGCCTTCTGGTTCATTTTGGTGTTGAGCTGCTCCACTATAATGTGTTGGTCTGCCCTCGCACACCTTTATAGCTGACGTTCACATCTTATATTAATGGCATGTGGTGCTCCATAGTTTCCACATAATTTATTCACAATGGTACCATTTATCCACTCAGGATGCACACTCACTACAGCAGCACGCAGACAGCTCGCAAACTGCACAGTTTCATATATTCTAAATTGCATCTTTTAACATGTGTGAAAACAGCCTAATTGTAATGACCGGCGTCATGCAAAGGGAGGGAAATGGGAAGGCCCTGTCCAAGGTAGAGGGAAAGGTGGTGACCCCTGACTCACCTTGAGGCTGGCACCTGACTGCCCTGACGTCCCTAGACGGGTTCCTCACCCGTACGCCGATCACGTGCCTAAACCCTGGCTTTCCCTAGGATGAGCCCTGAGTAGTGAACGGGGCGGTGGGATCACTAGTCCGCACCACTGACACTAAGAGGAAAACACCAAGGAGAGGACAGACAATACAGATAAACATATAATCCCAGGTGGGCGACAACAACAGACCACCAAGGCCCAACAGGGATCCGGAGGATAATGTTCTGGAACAACAACCAGGGAACACAACTACACAGCTCCAGTGGGTCAGTATAGAAGTCCAGGCAGGAAGCTCTATATCTGGCAACCAGAGAAGTGGAAGATGGGAATATAAGGAGGTTGGGATTGCTGGACAAGAAACAGCTGAGGAGGAGAAGCTACGGATCACTGAGTGAGCCAAAAAGGGTTGCAAGGGAAACTCAGAAAGCTACCATTACGAAACAGCACTGTCTTTGTACATCGAGCGCGCAGCCACCCGCTGCGACTTCCTGACCCCGGGTATAACGGAGTCAGGCGTGGCTCTTGACACCCTCATGACAGTACCCCCCTCTCTACGAGGGGCCTCCGGACACTCAGGACTAGGTCTCTCAGGATGAGAGGCATGAAAAGCCCGAACTAACCTGTCGGCGTTTACCTCAGATGCTGGAACCCACATTCTTTCCTCTGGACCGTAACCCCTCCAATGCACCAGATATTGAAGAGAGCGGCGGACCCGACGAGAATCAACAATTTTGGATATTTGAAACTCTAGATTACCATCCACAACAACAGGAGGGGGTGGCAGCGGTGACTGTTCTAGAGGTGGAACATATTTCTTGAGTAACGACTTATGGAAGACGTTATGGATTTTAAAAGTCTGAGGTAGCTCCAGGCGAAAAGCCACTGGGTTAATGATGGCTACTATTTTGTAAGGGCTAGAGTTGAGCGAACACCTGGATGTTCGGGTTCGAGAAGTTCGGCCGAACTTCCCGAAAATGTTCGGGTTCGGGATCCGAACCCGACCCGAACTTCGTCCCGAACCCCATTGAAGTCAATGGGGACCTGAACTTTTCGGCACTAAAAAGGCTGTAAAATAGCCCAGGAAAGAGCTAGAGGGCTGCAAAAAGCTGCACATGTAGGTAAATCCCCTGCAAACAAATGTGGATAGGGATATGAATTAAAAAAAAAAATAAAAAAAAATTAACCAATATCAATTGGACAGAGGTCCCATAGCAGAGAATCGGGCTTCACGTCAGCAGAGAATCAGTCTCTTCATGCCATAGCAGAGAATCTGGCTTCATGTCAGCAGAGAATCAGTCTTCATGTCATAGCAGAGAATCAGGCTTCACGTCAACCACCACTGGAACAGGCCACTGTCACATATTTAGGCTCCGGCACCCAGACAGAGGAGAGAGGTGCCGTAACAGAGAATCTGGCTTCATGTCAGCGCAGAATCAGTCTTCATGTCATAGCAGAGAATCAGGCTTCACGTCACCCACCACTGGAACAGTCCATTGTCACACATTTAGGCCCTGGCACCCAGACAGAGGAGAGAGTTCCTTTAACAGAGAATCTGGCTTCATGTCAGCACAGAATCAGTCTTCATGTCATAGCAGAGAATCAGGCTTCACGTCACCCACCACTGGAACAGGCCACTGTCACACATTTAGGCCCTGGCACCCAGACAGAGGAGAGAGGTCCCGTAACAGAGAATCTGGCTTCATGTCATAGCAGAGAATCAGGCTTCACGTCACCCACCACTGGAACAGGCCACTGTCACATATTTAGGCCCAGGCACCCAGGCAGAGGAGAGAGGTCCCGTAACAGAGAATCTGGCTTCATGTCAGCACATAATCAGTCTTCATGTCATAGCAGAGAATCAGGCTTCACGTCACCCACCACTGGAACAGGCCACTGTCACACATTTAGGCCCTGGCACCCAGACAGAGGAGAGAGGTCCCGTAACAGAGAATCTGGCTTCATGTCAGCACAGAATCAGTCTTCATGTCATAGCAGAGAATCAGGCTTCACGTCACCCACCACTGGAACAGGCCACTGTCACACATTTAGGCCCTGGCACCCAGACAGAGGAGAGAGGTCCCGTAACAGAGAATCTGGCTTCATGTCAACACAGAATCAGTCTTCATGTCATAGCAGAGAATCAGGCTTCACATCACCCACCACTGGAACAGGCCACTGTCACATATTTAGGCCCAGGCACCCAGGCAGAGGAGAGAGGTCCCGTAACAGAGATTCAGGCTTCATGTCAGCACAGAATCAGTCTTCATGTCATAGCAGATAATCAGGCTTCACGTCACCCACCACTGGAACAGGCCACTGTCACATATTTAGGCCCCGGCACCCAGACAGAGGAGAGAGGTCCCGTAACAGAGAATCTGGCTTCATGTCAGCACAGAATCAGTCTTTATGTCATAGCAGAGAATCAGGCTTCACGTCACCCACCACTGGAACAGGCCACTGTCACACATTTAGGCCCTGGCACCCAGACAGAGGAGAGAGGTCCCGTAACAGAGAATCTGGCTTCATGTCAGCACAGAATCAGTCTTCATGTCATAGCAGAGAATCAGGCTTCAAGTCACCCACCACTGGAAGAGGCCATTGTCACACATTTAGGCCCAGGCACCCAGGCAGAGGAGAGAGGTCCCGTAACAGAGATTCAGGCTTCATGTCAGCACAGAATCAGTCTTCATGTCATAGCAGAGAATCAGGCTTCACGTCACCCACCACTGGAACCGGCCAATGTCACATATTTAGGCCCCGGCACCCAGACAGAGGAGAGAGGTCCCGTAACAGAGAATCTGGCTTCATGTCAGCAGAGAATCAGTCTTCATGTCATAGCAGAGAATCAGGCTTCACGTCACCCACCATTGGAACAGGCCACTGTCACATATTTAGGCCCAGGCACCCAGGCAGAGGAGAGAGGTCCCGTAACAGAGATTCAGGCTTCATGTCAGCAGAGAATCAGTCTTCATGTCATAGCAGAGAATCAGGCTTCAAGTCACCCACCACTGGAACCGGCCAATGTCACATATTTAGGCCCCGGCACCCAGACAGAGGAGAGAGGTCCCGTAACAGAGAATCAGTCTTCATGTCAGCAGAGAATCAGTCTTCATGTCATAGCAGAGAATCAGGCTTCACGTCACCCACCACTGGAACAGGCCACTGTCACATATTTAGGCCCAGGCACCCAGGCAGAGGAGAGAGGTCCCGTAACAGAGATTCAGGCTTCATGTCAGCAGAGAATCAGTCTTCATGTCATAGCAGAGAATCAGGCTTCAAGTCACCCACCACTGGAACAGGCCACTGTCACATATTTAGGCCCCGGCACCCAGACAGAGGAGAGAGGTCCCGTAACAGAGAATCTGGCTTCATGTCAGCACAGAATCAGTCTTCATGTCATAGCAGAGAATCAGGCTTCACGTCACCCACCACTGGAACAGGCCACTGTCACATATTTAGGCCCAGGCACCAAGGCAGAGGAGAGAGGTCCCGTAACAGAGATTCAGGCTTCATGTCAGCACAGAATCAGTCTTCATGTCATAGCAGAGAATCAGGCTTCAAGTCACCCACAACTGGAAGAGGCCACTGTCACATATTTAGGCCCAGGCACCCAGGCAGAGAAGAGAGGTCCCGTAACAGAGATTCTGGCTTCATGTCAGCACAGAATCAGTCTTCGTGTCATAGCAGAGAATCAGGCTTCACGCCACCCACCACTGGAACAGGCCACTGTCACATATTTAGGCCCAGGCACCAAGGCAGAGGAGAGAGGTCCCGTAACAGAGATTCAGGCTTCATGTCAGCACAGAATCAGTCTTCATGTCATAGCAGAGAATCAGGCTTCACGTCACCCACCACTGGAAGAGGCCACTGTCACATATTTAGGCCCAGGCACCCAGGCAGAGGAGAGAAGTCCCGTAACAGAGATTCAGGCTTCATGTCAGCACAGAATCAGTCTTCATGTCATAGCAGAGAATCAGGCTTCACGTCACCCACCACTGGAACAGGCCACTGTCACATATTTAGGCCCCGGCACCCAGACAGAGGAGAGTGGTCCCGTAACAGAGAATCTGGCTTCGTGTCAGCACAGAATCAGTCTTCATGTCATAGCAGAGAATCAGGCTTCATGTCACCCACCACTGGAACAGGCCACTGTCACATATTTAGGCCCAGGCACCCAGGCAGAGGAGAGAGGTCCCGTAACAGAGATTCAGGCTTCATGTCAGCACAGAATCAGTCTTCATGTCATAGCAGAGAATCAGGCTTCACGTCACCCACCACTGGAATAGGCAACTGTCACACATTTAGGCCCAGGCACCCAGGCAGAGGAGAGATGTCCCGTAACAGAGATTCAGGCTTCATGTCAGCACAGAATCAGTCTTCATGTCATAGCAGAGAATCAGGCTTCACGTCACCCACCACTGGAATAGGCAACTGTCACACATTTAGGCCCAGGCACCCAGACAGAGGAGAGAGGTCCCATAACAGAGATTCAGGCTTCATTTCAGCAAAGAATCAGTCATCATGTCATAGCAGAGAATCAGGCTTCACGTCACCCACCACTGGAATAGGCAACTGTCACACATTTAGGCCCAGGCACCCAGGCAGAGGAGAGATGTCCCGTAACAGAGATTCAGGCTTCATGTCAGCACAGAATCAGTCTTCATGTCATAGCAGAGAATCAGGCTTCACGTCACCCACCACTGGAATAGGCAACTGTCACACATTTAGGCCCAGGCACCCAGGCAGAGGAGAGAGGTCCCGTAACAGAGAATCAGGCTTCATGTCAGCACAGAATCAGTCTTCATGTCATAGCAGAGAATCAGGCTTCACGTCACCCACCACTGGAATAGGCAACTGTCACACATTTAGGCCCAGGCACCCAGACAGAGGAGAGAGGTCCCATAACAGAGATTCAGGCTTCATTTCAGCAAAGAATCAGTCATCATGTCATAGCAGAGAATCAGGCTTCACGTCACCCACCACTGGAATAGGCAACTGTCACACATTTAGGCCCAGGCACCCAGACAGAGGAGAGAGGTCCCGTAACAGAGAATCTGGCTTCATGTCAGCACAGAATCAGTCTTTATGTCATAGCAGAGAATCAGGCTTCACGTCACCCACCACTGGAACAGGCCACTGTCACACATTTAGGCCCTGGCACCCAGACAGAGGAGAGAGGTCCCGTAACAGAGAATCTGGCTTCATGTCAGCACAGAATCAGTCTTCATGTCATAGCAGAGAATCAGGCTTCACGTCACCCACCACTGGAATAGGCAACTGTCACACATTTAGGCCCTGGTACCCAGGCAGAGGAGAGATGTCCCGTAACAGAGATTCAGGCTTCATGTCAGCACAGAATCAGTCTTCATGTCATAGCAGAGAATCAGGCTTCACGTCACCCACCACTGGAATAGGCAACTGTCACACATTTAGGCCCAGGCACCCAGACAGAGGAGAGAGGTCCCATAACAGAGATTCAGGCTTCATTTCAGCAAAGAATCAGTCATCATGTCATAGCAGAGAATCAGGCTTCACGTCACCCACCACTGGAATAGGCAACTGTCACACATTTAGGCCCAGGCACCCAGGCAGAGGAGAGATGTCCCGTAACAGAGATTCAGGCTTCATGTCAGCACAGAATCAGTCTTCATGTCATAGCAGAGAATCAGGCTTCACGTCACCCACCACTGGAATAGGCAACTGTCACACATTTAGGCCCAGGCACCCAGGCAGAGGAGAGATGTCCCGTAACAGAGATTCAGGCTTCATGTCAGCACAGAATCAGTCTTCATGTCATAGCAGAGAATCAGGCTTCACGTCACCCACCACTGGAACAGGCCACTGTCACACATTTAGGCCCAGGCACCCAGACAGAGGAGAGAGGTCCCATAACAGAGATTCAGGCTTCATTTCAGCAAAGAATCAGTCATCATGTCATAGCAGAGAATCAGGCTTCACGTCACCCACCACTGGAATAGGCAACTGTCACACATTTAGGCCCAGGCACCCAGGCAGAGGAGAGATGTCCCGTAACAGAGATTCAGGCTTCATGTCAGCACAGAATCAGTCTTCATGTCATAGCAGAGAATCAGGCTTCACGTCACCCACCACTGGAATAGGCAACTGTCACACATTTAGGCCCAGGCACCCAGGCAGAGGAGAGATGTCCCGTAACAGAGATTCAGGCTTCATGTCAGCACAGAATCAGTCTTCATGTCATAGCAGAGAATCAGGCTTCACGTCACCCACCACTGGAATAGGCAACTGTCACACATTTAGGCCCAGGCACCCAGACAGAGGAGAGAGGTCCCATAACAGAGATTCAGGCTTCATTTCAGCAAAGAATCAGTCTTCATGTCATAGCAGAGAATCAGGCTTCACGTCACCCACCACTGGAACAGGCCACTGTCACACATTTAGGCCCCGGCACCCAGACAGAGGAGAGGTTCATTCAACTTTGGGTTGCCCCGCAATATAATGGTAAAATGAAAATAAAAATAGGATTGAATGAGGAAGTGCCCTGGAGTACAATAATATATTGTTAAGGGGAGGTAGTTAATGTCTAATCTGCACAAGGGATGGACAGGTCCTGTGGGATCCATGCCTGGTTCATTTTTATGAACGTCAGCTTGTCCACATTGGCTGTAGACAGGCGGCTGCGTTTGTCTGTAATGACGCCCCCTGCCGTGCTGAATACACGTTCAGACAAAACGCTGGCCGCCGAGCAGGCCAGCACCTCCAAGGCATAAAAGGCTAGCTCTGGCCACGTGGACAATTTGGAGACCCAGAAGTTGAATGGGGCCGAACCATCAGTCAGTACGTGGAGGGGTGTGCACAGGTACTGTTCCACCATGTTAGTGAAATGTTGCCCCCTGCTAACACGTTCCGTATCAGGTGGTGGTGCAGTTAGCTGTGGCGTGGTGACAAAATCTCTGCCATGCTAACCCTGCCCTCAGAGGAGCTGGCCGTGACACAGCTGCGTTGGCGACCTCTTTCTCCTCCTCTGCCTTCGCCTTGGGCTTCCACTGGTTCCCCTGTGACATTTGGGAATGCTCTCAGTAGCGCTTCTACCAACGTGCGCTTGTACTCGCGCATCTTCCTATCACGCTCCAGTGTAGGAAGTAAGGTGGGCACATTGTCTTTGTACCGGGGATCCAGCAGGGTGGCAACCCAGTAGTCCGCACACGTTAAAATGTGGGCAACTCTGCTGTCGTTGCGCAGGCACTGCAGCAAGTAGTCGCTCATGTGTGCCAGGCTTCCCAGAGGTAAGGACAAGCTGTCCTCTGTGGGAGGCGTATCGTCATCGTCCTGTGTTTCCCCCCAGCCACGCACCAGTGATGGGCCCGAACTGCTTTGGGTGCCACCCCGCTGTGAACATGCTTCATCCTCATCCTCCTCCACCTCCTCCTCATCCTCGTCCTCCTCGTCCTCCAGTAGTGGGCCCTGTCTGGCCACATTTGTACCTGGCCTCTGGT
This sequence comes from Bufo bufo, assembly GCF_905171765.1. NCBI lineage: Eukaryota > Metazoa > Chordata > Amphibia > Anura > Bufonidae > Bufo > Bufo bufo. Next base: position 358,835,980 of record NC_053391.1, on the reverse strand, counting down.
GTTGCAAAAACCTCCCTCTGAGTCACTTCGAAGAGACTGGCCTGAAAGTGCTAAAAATGACCCCTCTTCCTCCTCTTCCTCCTGGGCCACCTCTTCTTCCATCATCGCCCTAAGTGTTTTCTCAAGGAGACATAGAAGTGGTATTGTAACGCTGATAACGGCGTCATCGCCACTGGCCATGTTGGTGGAGTACTCGAAACATCGCAACAGGGCACACAGGTCTCGCATGGAGGCCCAGTCATTGGTGGTGAAGTGGTGCTGTTCCGCAGTGCCACTGACCCGTGCGTGCTGCAGCTGAAACTCCACTATGGCCTGCTGCTGCTCGCACAGTCTGTCCAGCATGTGCAAGGTGGAGTTCCACCTGGTGGGCACGTCGCATATGAGGCGGTGAGCGGGAAGGCCGAAGTTACGCTGTAGCGCAGACAGGCGTGCAGCGGCAGGGTGTGAACGCCGGAAGCGCGAACAGACGGCCCGCACTTTATGCAGCAGCTCTGACATGTCGGTGTAGTTGCGAATGAACTTCTGCACCACCAAATTCAGCACATGCGCCAGGCAAGGGATGTGCGTCAAACCGGCTAGTCCCAGAGCTGCAATGAGATTTCGCCCATTATCGCACACCACCAGGCCGGGCTTGAGGCTCACCGGCAGCAACCACTCGTCGGTCTGTTGTTCTATACCCCGCCACAACTCCTGTGCGGTGTGGGGCCTGTCCCCCAAACATATGAGTTTCAGAACGGCCTGCTGACGTTTACCCCGGGCTGTGCTGAAGTTGGTGGTGAAGGTGTGTGGCTGACTGGATGAGCAGGTGGAAGAAGAGGAGGAGGAAGCTGAGGAGGAGGAGGAGGAGGAGACAGGAGGCAAAGAATGTTGCCCTGCGAACGTTGGCGGCGGAAGGACGTGCGCCAAACAGCTCTCCGCCTGGGGCCCAGCCTCCACTACATTTACCCAGTGTGCAGTTAGGGAGATATAGCGTCCCTGGCCGTGCTTACTGGTCCACGTATCTGTGGTTAGGTGGACCTTGCCACAGATAGCGTTGCGCAGTGCACACTTGATTTTATCGGACACTTGGTTGTGCAGGGAAGGCACTGCTCTCTTGGAGAAGTAGTGGCGGCTGGGAACAATATACTGTGGGACAGCAAGCGACATGAGCTGTTTGAAGCTGTCTGTGTCCACCAGCCTAAATGACAGCATTTCATAGGCCAGTAGTTTAGAAATGCTGGCATTCAGGGCCAGGGATCGAGGGTGGCTAGGTGGGAATTTACGCTTTCTCTCAAATGTTTGTGAGATGGAGAGCTGAACGCTGCCGTGTGACATGGTTGAGATGCTTGGTGACGCAGGTGGTTGTGTTGGTGGTACATCCCATGTTTGCTGGGCGGCAGGTGCCAACGTTCCTCCAGAGGCGAAGGAAGAGGCCGAGGCGGCGGCAGCAGAAGAGGCCGAGGCGGCAGCAGCAGAAGAGGTAGCAGGGGGAGCCTGAGTGACTTCTTTGTTTTTAAGGTGTTTACTCCACTGCAGTTCATGCTTTGCATGCAGGTGCCTGGTCATGCAGGTTGTGCTAAGGTTCAGAACGTTAATGCCTCGCTTCAGGCTCTGATGGCACAGCGTGCAAACCACTCGGGTCTTGTAATCAGCACATTGTTTAAAGAAGTGCCATGCCAGGGAACTCCTTGAAGCTTCCTTTGGGGTGCTCGGTCCCAGATGGCGGCGGTCAGTAGCAGGCGGAGTCTCTTGGCGGCGGGTGTTCTGCTTTTGCCCACTGCTCCCTCTTTGTCTTTTGCTACGCTGTTGGCTCGGTCTCACCACTGCCTCTTCCTCCGAACTGTGAAAGTCAGTGGCACGACCTTCATTCCATGTGGGGTCTAGGACCTCATCGTCCCCTGCATCGTCTTCCACCCAGTCTTGATCCCTGACCTCCTGTTCAGTCTGCACACTGCAGAAAGACGCAGCAGTTGGCACCTGTGTTTCGTCATCATCAGAGAGGTGCTGAGGTGATATTCCCATGTCCTCATCATCAGGAAACATAAGTGGTTGTGCGTTAGTGCATTCTATCTCTTCCACCCCTGGGGAAGGGCTAGGTGGATGCCCTTGGGAAACCCTGGCATCAGAGTCTTCAAACAGCATAAGAGACTGCTGCATAACTTGAGGCTCAGACAGTTTCCCTGATATGCATGGGGGTGATGTGACAGACTGATGGGCTTGGTTTTCATGCGCCATCTGTGCGCTTTCTGCAGAAGACTGGGTGGGAGATAATGTGAACGTGCTGGATGCACTGTCGGCCACCCAATTGACTAATGCCTGTACCTGCTCAGGCCTTACCATCCTTAGAACGGCATTGGGCCCCACCAAATATCGCTGTAAATTTTGCTGGCTACTAGGACCTGAGGTAGTTGGTTCACTAGGACGTGTGGCTGTGGCAGAACGGCCACGTCCTCTCCCAGCACCAGAGGGTCCACTAACACCACCACGACCATGTCCACGTCCGCGTCTCTTATTAGATGTTTTCCTCATTGTTCCCGTTCACCACAATTTTGAAAATGGCAAATTTGGGAATAGTTTTTCAACCGAGAACAAAAACTGTGCTTTTACGGTCACTACAAATAATTTGACCAGCTAAAACAGTACAGATTTGGTTGAATAGAAATGTGAGGCCTATTTTTTTCGCACTGTGTGACAGATGTACCTTTAATCACAGAATTAGACTTGTATCTGCACGGTAGCGTGTGTGTTAAGTTTTTCAGAATGACACTATCAGCACCTTGAATCTAAGATATCCTTTTTGGGATAGATTTAAAGTAGGCCTGATATAGCAGAAACTACTTATTTTGAGAATGGCAAATTTGGGAATAGTTTTTCAACCCAGAACAAAAACTGTGCTTTTACGGTCACTACAAATAATTTGACCAGCTAAAACAGTACAGATTTGGTTGAATAGAAATGTGAGGCCTATTTGTTTCGCGCTGTGTGACCGATATACCTTTAATCACAGAATTAGACTTGTATCTGCACGGTAGCGTGTGTGTTAAGTTTTTCTGAATGACACTATCAGCACCTTGAATCTAAGATATCCTTTTTGGGATAGATTTAAAGTAGGCCTGATATAGCAGAAACGACAAATTTTGAGATTGGCAAATTTGGGAATAGTTTTTCAACCCAGAGCAAAAACTGTGCTTTTACGGTCACTACAAATAACTTGACCAGCTAAAACAGTACTGATTTGGAGGAATATAAATGTCAGGTCTATTTTTTAGGCGCTGGGTGACAGGCTCAACTTGCCCCTGATTTAGTATATGGCCAAAAATTAACCACACCGTTGATGGTTAAATGCACTTGGGTGACACAGGCTCATCCTGCACCTGATGTAGTATATGGCCAAAAAATAACCACACTGTTGATGGTTAAATGCACTTGGGTGACACAGGCTCAGCCTGCACCTGATGTAGTATATGGCCAAAAAATAACCACACTGTTGATGGTTAAATGCACTTGGGTGACACAGGCTCAGCCTGCACCTGATGTAGTATATGGCCAAAAAATAACCACACTGTTGATGGTTAAATGCACTTCGGTGACACAGGCTCAGCCTGCAGCTGATGTAGGATATAGCAAAAAATAACCACACTATTGATGGTTAAAAGCACTTGGTGGTAGCTTGTGCTGGCGCACCACAAGCCACAAAATGGCCGCCGATCACCCTAGAAAAAAGTGATATGAAAACGCTCTGGGCAGCCTAAAAAAAGTGAGCAATTCAATATTAGCACTTTAATGATCCACAGCTGGAGATCGATCACAGAATGAAGTCTTTTGGAGGAGTTAATCTGCCTAATCTCGCCCTAACGTCGCAGCAGCAACCTCTCCCTATGCTTGAATCAGCAGAGTGACGTGCAGCGCTACGTGACCCAAGCTTATATAGAGGCTTGGTCACATGCTGCACTGGCCAATAACAGCCATGCCAATAGTAGGCAAGGCTGTGATGACCTCTTGGGGCAAGTAGTATGACGCTTGTTGATTGGCTGCTTTGCAGCCTTTCAAAAAGCGCCAAGAAAGCGCCGAACACCGAACCCGAACCCAGACTTTTACGAAAATGTTCGGGTTCGGGTCCGTGTCACGGACACCCCAAAATTCGGTACGAACCCGAACTATACAGTTCGGGTTCGCTCATCCCTAGTAAGGGCCAATGAACCTAGGACCTAGTTTCCAAGAGGGAACCTTTAATTTAATATTCCTAGTAGACAACCACACATAGTCATTCACTCCTAGGTCCAGACCTGGCGACCGTCTCTTATCAGCAATGCATTTATATTTACCTTCCATATTTTTCAAGTTAGCTTGCACCTTCTGCCATACCAATGAAAGAGATGATGAAAACCGTTCCTCTTCGGGAACCCCAGAAGACCCCACCTCTTTGAAAGTACAGAATTGGGGATGAAAACCATATGCACCAAGAAATGGTGACTTACCAGTAGATTCCTGACGGCGATTATTTATGGCAAACTCGGCTAACGGTAAATATGATGACCACACCTCTTGATTTTCAGACACAAAACATCTTAGATATGTCTCAAGGTTTTGGTTGGTACGCTCAGTCTGTCCATTCGACTGAGGATGGAAAGCTGAGGAAAAGGACAAGTGTACCCCCAAACGGGAACAAAAAGCTTTCCAAAATTTAGAAATAAACTGGGTTCCCCGATCCGAAACAACATCGGAAGGGACCCCGTGAAGCTTCACGATTTCACTGATGAATACCTGAGCAAGAGTCTTAGCATTAGGTAGTGCGGGTAACGCAATGAAGTGTACCATTTTGCTAAACCTGTCCACTACTACCAAGATAACTGTTTTACCCGCAGACAAAGGTAAGTGAGTGATAAAATCCATTGACAGATGTGTCCATGGCCTATTGGGAATGACAAGTGGCAATAAAGACCCTGCAGGACGTGTATGAGAGACTTTCGCTCGCGCACAAGTAGAACAAGAAGACACAAAATCCATTACATCCTGACGCAACCTTGGCCACCAAAAACGACGAGACAATAGCTCCAAGGTTGCTGTACTACCCGGGTGCCCAGCAAGTGCCGAATTATGATGTTCCTTTAATAATTCGAGACGCAGGTTCAAAGGTACAAACAATTTCTCTGAGGGGCAAGAGACCGGGGCGTGCCCCTGGGCCTCTAACACCTTCCCCTCCAGAACAGAGTGTACCGCAGAGACAACCACTCCCCTTTGTAGAATGGGTACCGGATCACTCACATTACCCCCTCCAGGGAAACAACGAGATAATGCATCTGCCTTGGTATTTTTTGCCCCAGGACGATAGGTAATAACAAAGTTAAACCTGGTAAAAAATAGCGACCACCTAGCTTGTCTATGGGTGAGACGCTTAGCTGATTCGAGGTACAGAAGGTTTTTGTGGTCCGTAATCACAGTGACGGGGTGGATTGCCCCCTCTAAAAAGTGACGCCATTCTTCAAACGCTAGTTTAATAGCTAATAGTTCCCTATTGCCAATATCATAGTTCTTCTCTGCTGCAGATAGTTTTTTAGAAAAGAAAGCACAAGGACGCCATTTGCCAGGAGACGGACCCTGAGACAGCACAGCCCCCACTCCCACCTCTGACGCATCTACTTCAACAATAAAAGGCTGGGAGACATCAGGTTGGATTAGTACAGGTGCCAAGGTAAACCTCTCTTTTAGAGAGGAAAAAGCTATTTTAGCGGCGTCAGACCATTTAGAAAAATCAGTCCCCTTCCTAGTCATGTCAATAAGGGGTTTTACAATCACCAAATAATTTTTTATGAATTTTCTATAGAAATTTGCGAAGCCCAAGAACCGTTGCAGTGCTTTGAGGTTCTCAGGAAGATCCCAATCTAAAATTGCCTGGACCTTCACAGGATCCATACGGAAACCTGAAGCAGATAATAAATACCCTAGGAACTGTATTTCCTGAACGGCGAAAACACACTTTTCAATTTTAGCATATAATTTATTCATCCGTAGGACCTGCAGTACCTGTCTGACATGCACCTCATGTGTTTTCAGATCCGACGAATAAATTAAAATATCATCTAGGTATATCACCACAAACCTGCCGATAAGAAGACTAAAAATGTCATTAACGAAATGTTGGAAGACTGCATGAGCATTGGTCAGACCGAAAGGCATGACTAGATTTTCATAATGCCCCTCAGGGGTGTTAAAAGCTGTCTTCCACTCATCCCCTTCCTTGATACGAATCAGATTGTAGGCCCCCCTAAGATCAAGTTTGGAGAATCACCTAGCACCCGCAATCTGATTAAACAGGTCAGGAATGAGAGGAAGAGGGTATGGGTCTCGGATGGTTATCCGGTTTAATTCGCGAAAATCTAGCCAAGGACGCAGGCCCCCATGTTTCTTTTTAACGAAGAAAAACCCTGCAGCCACGGGTGAAGAAGAGGGTCTGATGTGTCCCTTAGCCAAGCTCTCAGAGATATAATCTTTCATGGCTTGTCTCTCTGGACCCGAAAGATGATATAACCTGGTCTTGGGTAATTTTGCACCGGGAATCAGGTTAACCGGGCAATCATAAGGACTGTGAGGTGGTAACTTCTGACAACCCTTTTCAGAAAAGACGTCCTCAAAGTCCGAAACAAATGTGGGTAGGGTAGCTATGGAGGCGACTAAGCAATTGCTATTTAAGCAATTTTCTCTGCACTGCTCACTCCACTCCAATATCTCCCTGGCCTGCCAATCCACCACTGGATTGTGCGCTACAAACCAGGGAAGACCCAACACCACCGGAGTGGGAAGCCCCTCCAAAACATAACATGAAAGCAACTCATTATGGTGGTCCCCTACCCGAAGGTGTAAGTTATGGACAATGTGAGCGAGGTTTCTCTGAGACAGAGGAGCAGAATCAATAGCGAATATGGGAATAGGTCTCTGTAGCGTACAGAGAGACAAACCCATAGTGTGGGCAAAATGGGCATCTATCAAATTTACTCCTGCTCCACTGTCTAGAAAAAAAGAAATAGTCTCCGTCTTTACGCCAAAAACAACAACCGCTGGCAACACAAATTGCGATGTTCGTATGGAGGAAACGTATACCCCCCGGCTGACATCCTCCACACAGCCTGGGGTTAGTAGTTTTCCAACGGTCTTTTGTTTTTGAGGAAGGAAGGACAGACATTAATAAAATGACCCCTCTCCCCACAGAAAAAACAAACCCCACGCCTACGGCGAGCCTCAGGAGGATGGACCTGACGAATAGTTCCTCCTAGCTGCTTAGGCTCGTCTAAGTCCGTACAGACTAACTGCTGCTTGGGAGGGGTTACCAATTGCTCCGGATTTTTCAATCTGTCCCTAAGATGTCTATCTATTCTGATAGAAAGGGACATCACCGCATCAAGGGAAAAGGGAGTCTAATAAAGCGCAAGCGCATCCTTAATCCTTTCGGATAACCCGGAGCAGAACTGACAATACTCTGCGCAATACTCCTCTACTGGCCGCTCTCCCTGTAGGAGTCTCCGTAATTTTGATTCAGCCAGTGCTACTCGGTCAGGGTCGTCATATATGAGACCCAAGGCCCCAAAAATTTCATCCACTGGCCGGAGAGCCTGGGAATCAGTGGGTAAAGAGAACGCCCAGGATTGCGGGTCCCCCTGCAGCAGGGAAATAACAACCCCCACCCGCTGTTCTTCATTACCAGAGGAGTAAGGGCACAGTTTAAAATATAATTTACAGGCCTTACGGAACTTCCCAAATTTGTCCCTTCCCCCAGAAAATCTGTCAAGAAGAGCAACCTTGGGTTCCGCAACAACCTGGTTACCTGTAGCAACCACTGGGCTTGCGGTCTGTTGCAATTGCTGCTGTTGCTGGAGGACCGACGCCTTCAATCCTGCCACCTCCAAAGACAGGCCTTGAAGTTGCTTTGACAAAACAGCAATTGGATCCATACTGGATTCTAAGTAGGTAGAAAGAAAAAGTTCTTTTTTTTTTTTTTTTTTTACCTACACAAAATAAGGGCCAGATATAATGTAATGACCGGCGTCACGCAAAGGGAGGGAAATGGGAAGGCCCTGTCCAAGGTAGAGGAAAAGGTGGTGACCCCTGACTCACCTTGAGGCTGGCACCTGACTGCCCTGACGTCCCTAGACGGGCTCCTCACCCGTACGCCGATCACGTGCCTAAACCCTGGCTTTCCCTAGGATGAGCCCTGAGTAGTGAACGGGGCGGTGGGATCACTAGTCCGCACCACTGACTCTAAGAGGAAAACACCAAGGAGAGGACAGACAATACAGACAAACATATAATCCCAGGTGGGCGACAACAACAGACCACCAAGGCCCAACAGGGATCCGGAGGGTAATGTTCTGGAACAACAACTAGGGAACACAACTATACAGCTCCAGTGGGTCAGTATAGAAGTCCAGGCAGGAAGCTCTATATCTGGCAACCAGAGAAGTGGGAGATGGGAATATAAGGAGGTTGGGTATGCTGGACAAGAAACAGCTGAGGAGGAGAAGCTACGGATCCCTGAGTGAGCCAAAAAGGGTTGCAAGGCAAACTCAGAAAGCTACCATTACGAAACAGCACTGTCTTTGTACATCGAGCGCGCAGCCACCCGCTGCGACTTCCTGACCCCGGGTATAACGGAGTCAGGCGTGGCTCTTGACACCCTTGTGACACTAATGCACACCTTATATATCCACCAAGTCAGCTCATCACAGAAGACTTCCTTCATGAGCTACACACTGCAGACATTGAAAGTAGGACGTGGTCAAAATTATAGATGAACAAAGTTTTCAAAATTTTATTTGGTCACTTCGCTGAAATTCTCCCAAAAATTTGCTTTTTTATGAATTCATTTGTCACAAAGAGCATTAAATCAGGTCTGTCCCAGCCTGCAGTTAAACTTTAGGGATAATAGTGTACATTATTGTGCATTGCAGCAACATGCATAGCTAGTCCTTTCTGGTAGCTAAACAATTACTGTGCATCAGAATTATAGGCTAACCCGTAGCTAAACCAAAAGAAAAGGATACAGCAGCCTTCAGTAAAGCAAAAAAAACCACATAAAAAACAAAACCGCTGTGCTCACCTGCAGGGGAGAATAAAAGGTTATTTTAATCCTATGCTTTGAATCCCTTCTGTTAGCTGTAAAATAACTGCGCATGGGAAGGAAGTCTTGCATATCTGGTTGCTAATTTTAATTATCTCCAACCACCAGGCCTTGATTGGGTCACAAGACAACCAGATGTGAAAGTAAGTTCCTCTTTCTTTCTGACATCTCCAACAAGTATCTGGGGATCCAGGTTTGTAGAGGCTAGTTTTGTCTGGGGTCCTATACCAACGTAGTAATATTTTATAACTATTTTCCTGAATGCGAATACATCTGGAAATCTTATGTGGGGTGATCAAAATCTTTGCAGTTTCAGAGGTCGACAGGGAACGCTTCAAATCTCTCTCCCAAAGGCCTATCACAGCAGGTTTAGTGGTAGAGAAGGAAGTCTTAAGAGACTTATAAATTGCAGATATTACTTTGGGAGGAGGAAGCAAATTGGCTATCAGCCTCTCAAACAAGCTAGTCTCTTTCGGAGGGGGGGTGTTTTTTTGTGAGGAGGAGTGTTTCTGACCTGATAAAATGCAAGAGCATGTAGTTTTGAATGGGTAGACCCAATTTTTTGAGAAGTTCAGAATCAGGGGGTATACATCCGTCATTATCCATAATATCAGAAATGGGAAGCCTAGAAGATCTTAAGGAGATGGGGCAGCTATCCCTAAGTTCTTTAGGGGCTAGGGCTAATATGTCTTTTAGAAGTAAGAGGGGGAGATGGCAGCGTCAGAGCCCCACCACTGGCCAAGAACCACCCCCAGACCTATATTGTGCTACGAATCATGGGATTGGGGATAGAACTGAGTGTTGGAGGTGGTCTGTTGGCTATCAGGAAAGCCCGAGCCGAGATGGGTAGGAAAGCGTTTTCCAGGGAAACTCAAGCTTTATGAGTAGGGCTCCTTATCCAATCCACTGCTCTGGAAAGCTGGATGGCCTTCATATATATTTCAGGGTCAGGGAGTCCAATGACACCCTGGGCTCTAGATTTAGTGAGCGTGTTAAAGGAGATACGTGGACTTTTCCCCTGCCATATGAATCTGCGGATCAGTTTATTTAGGGAAAAAAAATATGATTTGGGGATCTCAATAGGAAGTACTTGCATCAAGTAAGTTAGTTTTGGGATTACTAAGGACATAAGAATGTTCTTTCTCCCAAACAAGGACAGGTATGGAAGGTCCAATGAGTCCAGCTGGGTGGTTATTGAGATTAATAGTGGTTTATAGTTTAGTTTGAATAACTCGGGGAGGTATGGGGTGAGTTTTACTCCAAGGTAAGTCAGTTGCTGGGTGTGCCAGTTGAAAGGAGATTTCCTCTGGAGGGAGGAAAGAGCCAAGGGAGTGAGGCCAATATGAAGCACTTGAGACTTAGGATTAGGATTAGTAAATCGTCTGCAAAAGCAGCAAGTTTGAATTCAGAGCCCTCCACAAAAAGGCCTCTGATGCCCCTCTCCCCTCTGAGAGCTTGTAATAAAGTTTCCATGACTAGCACAAAGAGGAGGGGAAGAGGGGGCAGCCCTGTCTCGTACCATTCCTAATTGGAAAGGGGGAAGACAGGATTCCATTGACTGACACGGATGCCGAAGAGCAGGAGTACATAGAGAATATCGCATTAATGTAGGGTTCGGAAATCCAAAACCTAGACATAGTCAACCTGATATAAGTCCAATCTACTCTATCAAAGGCTTTTTCGGCATCCGTGCCAATCAGAACTAAGAGAATCGATTTATGAGAAGCATAGAATAGGGCATTCAAAACCTTTGTAGTATTATACTTCTCCTCTCGTCCCTTGACAAATCCTACCTGATCAGGGTTGACTATATAGGGTAGAAATCCCTGCAGTCTAGTGGCTAGCATCTTGGCTATTAATTTGAGATCAACATTAAGTAAAGAGATCGGGCGGTAGCTGGAGCATGAAGAGGGGTCTTTACCTTCCTTGGGAATTACAGTAATAGCGGCCCTGGTCATATCAGCTGAAATGGGATGATTTTGCATTGATAGATTGCATATGGGAAGTAGGAAGGGGAGAAGGGAGTTTTGAAAAGTTGAGTAGTAAGATATGGGAAGGCCATCTGGACCAGGGCATTTACCTTTTGGGGTGGAGTTAACGGCCTGCGTCAACTCTGAAATAGTGAAAGGCTTTATCAGGGAGTTACATTGGGTTGTGGTCAAGTTCGGAAGGTGGAGAGAGTCAAGGAATGAGTTAATATTGGCCTCTCTCCCCAGTGAAGGGTCTGGGAGGTTAGAGGCAGGCAGATTGTACAACGCTTCGTAGAAGAGCTTGAATTGCTCGGCACTCTCTTCTGCTTTGAATACTAGATCTCCCCTCGGGGATTTAATGCTCTGTACATGTCGGGAGTCTCTTCTTTGTTTAATTCCCTGCATCATAAATTTAGATGCCTTGTTGCCATGTGCAAAAAACTTTTGTTGAGCAGACAAAAAATATTTGGCCGAGCGCTCATTCAGAAGGTTCTTTAGTTCAGTTCTGAGTGAAGAGAGTTCCACCAGCTGTTGAGCAAGTAAGGACTGCTTATGAGCTTTTTCGAATATGTGTATCTCTGATTCCTTTTTTGGGCTTCCTTTTTAGGCTTAGGCTTCCTTTTTTAGGTAGGAGCAGAGTCCAATCAGCCTGCCTCTAATATATGCCTTCTAGGCATCCCACAGGACCTGAGGGGATATGTCTGGGGTATTGTTGATTGAAAAATAATCATCCAGATAGGAAGTAATCTGAGATTTATAAGTAGGATTGCCCAGCAAGGACTCATTGAACCTCCAATTCACATTTATACCAGTCCTATTGGAAGGATGGCCATCACAAAAGACTGGGGAGTGATCCGATAGTGTCATATCTCCAATCTTGGCTAAAGCACAGAGCTGTAGATGTTCTCTCGAGATGAAAATATAGTCTATTCTACTATACGAATTGTTTGCTGAGGAATAAAAGGAGTAGTCAAGTGAGTTGGGATTAATACAACGCCAAGTGTCTAGTACCCCTAAATTGAAAAGTTTAGTCTGAAGCAATTTAAGGGCCTTAGATGGAATAGAAGATTTTTTTTGAGGAGGTATCTATGAGCGGGTTAAGGGCCAGATTGAAGTCACCTGCTAATATTAAAACCCCTTCTCTGTGTGATTCAACTAGCAGAAGCAGGGAAGAAAGCCAGGAGATTTGGTTCGTATTTGGTGCATATACGTTCACAAATGTAAAAAGAGTCTGTCCCACCAGTCCCTTAAGGATAAGGTATCTGCCCTCTGGGTCTTGAGTATGGGACTTGT